>NW_026067949.1:5542756-5545437 GCF_014885135.2 Alexandromys fortis
AGAATTAAACATGGAGTATATAAAAATAATATATATAGTATATAAAAAGATTATATACTATAGCTAAGCATTGTTTATTCTGGTTATATGAGATTAGCTGAAAAATATTTATTGTTATATGCCGAATTAAAAATGCTAAAAAACCCACAGATTTGAGACAAAATTATCAGATTTATTTCTTGTAACCCTCATGAATACAAGAGTGGCGAAGAACTTCCCCACCTGAAGAAGGACATCTCAAAGAAATTCTAACATTTTTCCTAAGAGTGAAAGATTAAATGTTTCCTCTTAAACTCAAGACCAGGCAAGTTCTTATTCAACATGCTGTTAGAACTTCTAGTTAGTGGCTATGCTGGTGAACACTGATGATCCAATCACCGGGATCTAGGATCATGCAGGGTGTGCTCTGAGATTCTGAGGGATAGAGCAGGTTAACTGAAGTGGGAAGAGCTACCCCAATAGCAGGTGTTGCCATATCATAGGCTGGTGTTCTGGGCTGAAAAGAAAATGTGGGCTGAGTATCAACTGTCATCTTTTTCTGCTTCCTGACTGTAGTACAAGGTGACTAACTGCTTCAAGCTACCATTACATCCATGTGTAGCATGAGTTCTGATTGGTCTTAGTAACAAAAACCCAGAGTCAGATACCAGGATAAATGCTTAAAGATCAGAGAAGTGGAGGCCAGCCACTAGAGTCCTCAGACAGAAGGGGGCAAGATCCTGTCTTCAGAAATCCTCAGACTGAATATTTTGAGCTGTAGTCTCCTCCTGCCTTATATTCCTCTCTCTGCCCAGCCATATCCCTTCCTGTCTCCACCTCCCTGGTGCTGGAATTAAAGGTGTGAACTACCAAGGCCTGGCTCTGTTTCTCTTTTAGACTGAATCAATCTCGTGTAGCTCATGGTGTCCATGAACTCTGCCTCTGCCTCCTGAGTGCTGGGATTAAAGATGAGTGCCACCACTGCCTGGCCTCTATGGCTATCTAGTGACTAGCTCCACACTCTGATCCTCAGGCAAGCTTTATTTGTTACAGCACAAACAAAATGTCACCATATCCATGCCGTGATAGACTGTGTCCCGGGACTGTACGTCAAAATATATTCTCCTTCCTTCAGTTGCTTTTATCAATACTTTTTCGCATCAATGAGAAAAGTACTGCAAAGACATAAGAAAACAATGGAATTTCTTTCCTGTGGCCTTCAGAAGTTGAGCTCTGCTAACAACTGCATGAGCTGGGAAGAGAATCCTGGACTCTGGAAAAAAAGACAGAGCAGGAAACACACCAGTTATAGCATATGGATCTCCAAGCAGGACTCAGGCGAGCCATGTGTCCTGACACACAGGAACTGTGAGACATGCGAGGTCCTAAATACTGCTGCTAGAATTCCTTACACAGCAACCAGTAAGAAGAACATATGGAAAAATTTAATTGGGAAACTTTCTGTACAGAATGATAACAAACCTTAGAAAAGTAAGCTCATATACATAGGAAAGTGTAGCTCATACTAGAGTAAGTGACTCACATGGACAAAACTCTGGGAACAAACCTTATAAGAAAGCGAATATAGAATGATATAGACAATATTTTTAGAATTTTCAAAAGTAACTATAAAATAAGCAAAATTTGTTATAAAACATAATAGATAAAAGGAAGCAAGATGAATGGAGAGATAGATGAATTTATATTCTCTGTTTACAGTGGTAACATTGAATTACATATCAGAAGTTAGTATCAATAAGACAATAAGAAAAGATAACTCATACTTTGTAATTAAGCAATGCATTTCTAAAGAATCCAAGAGTCAACAAGTAAACAAAAGTGAGACTGATATTCTTAATCTAGATGATAATAGACTATATGTAAAAATTACAAGAGAAAATTTCAATGAGTTATATCCGAAATTATTACATAAGGAAGAGAAAAATGAAAATCAGATATCTATTTTTCAAATGTAAGGAGTTCAAAAAGCTGGACCAAATGAAATACCATGAAAGTTGAATAGAAAGATCACTCTTAAACAATGAACTAGAACATATACTATTCTGTGAAATAAAAGACTTAATTAAAAATTATCTCTAAAAACCCACTGTTTCCCTTTGTTTTATGCTTTGCCTTATTGGTTTATTTTTTGTCACTTTGATTTCATTTTCGTAGGTTTTTTAAAAAAAAAAGGAGTGAGAAAAATAAAGTTGAGTGGATAGGGAGGTAAGAAGTTCTAGGAGGAGTTGGATAGGAAAAACACAATCAAAGTATATTACATATATAAATGACATATATATATATATGTCAATGGTGGTACATGCTTTTAGTTCCAGCACTCAGGAGACAGAGGCAGGTGGATCTCTAATTTTGAATCCAGTTTGGTCTATAGGGTGAATTCCAGGACAGCCAGGGCTACACAGAAAAACCTTGTCTCAGATCCCTCCCAAATATATATACATATTCTATTCCATATGTGTGTGTGTATCTTTATGACACAGAAATGACTAATGGAGACCAGCTAATATGAAAATGTAATAAAGGAATATTTTAATAGTATCATGTCAATAAAATTCAACAACATATCTAAAGTTGCTTTTAGAATTGATGAATTCCTTAAAAATATAACTTAACAATGCCACTGAAAGGCAGTTGAGATATCTGAATAAATTTATATTTTCTAAATTCCTATATGTATTTTT
>NW_026067949.1:5545993-5618359 GCF_014885135.2 Alexandromys fortis
AAAAAAAAAAAAAAAAAAAAAAAAAAAATCCCTAAATAAGACACCCAATTTATGGAGTAGAAATGATTCTTGCAGACCATCAGCATATGAAAAGGTAATAAAGAAATATTTTAACAGCATCATGTCAATAAAATGCAGCAACATATCTGAAGTAGGCTCATGGCTTACCACTGGCTGGTGGCTCACATCTTTCTGCTCTGGCAGCTCCATGGCTTCTCTCTGAGTCTGCCTTCCTTCTCCCAGCATTCAGTTTGGTTTTCTCTGCCTAGCTCTATTCTTCCCTTTCACAGGCCAAAGCAGCTTCTTTTTTCATTAACCAATAAAAGCAACACATATACAGAAGAACTTCTAAACCAGAAGTCGATTTTAGAAGTTATGAATTCCTTAAAATTATAACTTAACAATGCCAACAAAAGGCAGTCAAAATATATGAGTAGATTTATATTTTCTAAGTACCTGAATTGTTCTGAAAAATATTTCTCACATGGATATATCCAAGACCAGACAAATTCCATCAAATCAGATAAAGTACTGTGCTTTAGAGAATAAACTATATACATAAATCTACATAAACTTTTTTAAGCAAAAAGAAAACAAGGGGACTCTTCCCTTCTTTTCTCGTGAAAACAGCATTACACAGACACAAACCATAACAAGCAAATCTTAGGAAAAAAGTATGCATATGCACCAACATCCCTCATGCAAACAGAGGTAAATACACTTAGAAAATACTAGAAAATAAAACATACTATTATATTAAAATGAGAACACATCATACCTCAGTTTAGCATAGTTAGTTTAGCACTCGAAAGTCAACATAAGTAATCTACCATATTCACAGAATAAAGAAAAATCATATGGTCAAATCAACAAATGCATAAAATTCATTCATAATATAACTCTTGGGAGACTAGAATCAGAAAACAAACTCCTCTGTTGAATCAAAGCTACTTAGAATCTTAAACTAACATCATATTTAGTAATGAAATACTATCCACTCTTAGTATGTCTATCCAGCCTTGCACTCAGGCTTCAACCAATTCAGTAACTCAAGGAAAGAAAAGCTATGTGACTAGAACATTGGAAGGAAAAACTTCCATTTACAAGGAGTACAATGGCTGTGCAGAAAAGCCAGCTGACTTTTTGTAATAGCTAACTGTGGTTGTCAACCTGATTACATATGGAATCAATTAAAATCCAAGCTGCTGAGCATCCCTGTGAGGGGTTTTTCTTAATCATGTTTGTGGCAGGAAGACTCACCTTCTAACGGCGGATCACATAAAAGGACAGGGAAGAAAGAAACTCTGCTCTTTGCCTTCTTGTCCTCACTCTGACATGTAAATCTCTCTTGTTACTGTGGCCTAGATTAAAGCCAATTTCCTCAAGAATCCAGTGTAGCATAGACTGAGGAGCAGCAGCCCTTGAAAAATCCTCCGAGACCAAGTTGGAACTTCGGAGACTCATGAGCTTAACAACTATCAGATTTTCATCCTTTCCTTCCTCAGACAGCCATTGCTGGACTACTCCAACAACATCCTCTAGGCCAGTATAATAAATTACCCTTTGAAATGAATATATATTTAAAATGAATATACATAAACATATATATGCATGTATGTTCATTCTATCAGTTCTACTCCTTTTAGAGAACCCTGACTAATATACCATCTTTTCCTCAAAAAACAGTAAGAAGAAATGAATAAATTTAAGAATACCTCAGGATATAAGATTACTACCAAGTCACAAGCAATAATCCCACTGAGGATACAAAGCATCTCAAAAGAAAAAGTTGACCAACAGATTGAAATAGAAGTAATAGATAGCTAAGAAAAGATTGCCTGGACTGTTCCTTCTGCTGTATGGAAAGCTGAGACAGAGCATTGTTGTGGAATGTTTCTTTACACTGTGTGTCTGCTGTGGTTAGTTTAATAAAGAGCTAAATGACCAATAGCTAGGCAGGAAGAGGTCAAATGGAACTTCTGGGGGCAGAAAAAGCTCAGAGAGGAAGAAAGGCGGAGGCGCCAACCTGTTACATAGGGACCAAGACATACAGGAGGAGAGGTAAAAGCCATGAGTCAGGTGGCAACACATAGATAGATAGAAATGGGTTAATCTGAGTTGTAAGAGTTATTTAGAAACAAGCCTAAGCTATAGGATGAGCTGCTTTCATAATTAATAAGTTTATGTTGATTTATTTATGAGCTGGCAACCCAAAGAAAAATCCGGCTACAGAGGATAGTTCTAAATACAAAGGCTAATAAAAACTTGGGAGAAAATCTTGCCAACTCACAATGAGCAAATATTTTGATTTTCTGGGAAGGACACAGAAATCTGGAACCATAAAAAAATTATATGTAATCAATATAAAAATGATTTTTATTGAGCTCTACATTTTTCTCTGCTCCCCTACCTGCCTCTCCCCTTCCCTTCAACCCTACCCCAATGTCTTGTTCTGCCGCACCAGCCAAGAAAATAGAAGCACGAGGACTTGCATGTGCTGTGCATGGTGCGACTTATTAGGTAGGTCCAGTGCGGGGGACAGGCCAAGCAATATAACTAAAAAGAAGTGGGAGAAAAAAATATTTTATAGAAATAATGAAGGTACAATTAAGAAAATTATAAAACAATCATAGAGATAGTTAGAAATGTCAAAATCAATTTGTACCAATGTCTATATATGCATGTTTAAGTATAGTAACTTAAATTCAAAAAACATGCATGCCAGTATGAAAAAAATGTAATGGGCAGAGGATATAAACATATCATTAAAAAGAAAACAGGTTTAACTGGTAGGTGTGAAAAGTTACCTAATTAGAAAATGCATACAAGATATTTGAAAATATAATGAGGAATCCACTTGTAGAAGGAACTAAAATTAAATAGACTGGTGTATTAGCTACTTTCCTATTGCTATGGTAAAACACCATGACCAAAGGCCACTTACAGAAAGGATGACTTTACTTTGGCTTTTAGTCCTCCAGTGGGAGTCCATAATGGTGGGGAAGGGCAGCAGATGGCTGGAGCAGAAGCTGAGAGATCATGTCTTCAACCATGCACCAAAAGCAACGTGAATGGTAAACTCTCAAAGCCTGCCTCCAGCAACAAAGCCCTCCTCTAGCAGTCTCTATCATCTCCCCACCACCTCCCCAAACAGCATCATGCATGAATTGTGAACCAACTGTTCAAACACCTGAGCCTATGGGGGACATTTTTCATTCAAACCACAACCCATCACATGAAAGAAATAAAGATAAAAGTGAGAAGAGAGCAGTTATGGCAGTCACCTTTCTAGAACAAAGTCAAATACCCAAGATGTTAACTTACAAAGAGACAAAGGTGTGCTTTGGCTCACATTTTTTGGAGGTTCCCATCTACTCTTGGTCGGCTCTGCTGTTTTAGGTCTGTGGCAGGGATGAACATCATGGAAGAAGCATGTGGTAGAGCAAACTGCTCCCTTCATGGCATGAAGGGATGAGAAAAGAGAGGAGGAAACTGATGTCCCACATTGTTTTCGAGAACGTAAATCCAATGATTAAACCCTCACATTAGGCCTTCCTCACTATGTTGCCAAGACAGGAAATAGATCTCCAACAAATGGCCCTTTGGAGACATCCTAGTTTTGAACTACCACACCAGCTGAAACAATCTTGCATTTCTTGTGTCAAAAAGAATGCAACAATTGCTTCCAAGTTAAAAATTAACCTGCTATTGATCTACCTGTTTCAAACTGCGTATATTAACAAGAGAAAATATTCAGTGTGCACTAATCCTTGTAGGGAAATATTTATAGTAGCAATATTCAAACTACCAAAAACCCGAGACAACCCAAATGTCTGTAAATAAAAGAATGACTTTAATATGTATGGAAAATTAAAATCAAATGTGGTAGCTCATACCTGTAATCCCAACATTAGGAAGCAAAGGCTACACAGCTTATGAGTTCTTGAATGGATGAACAAGGGTAATTTTTGTGGATTGTGTTTAGCATTGCTTTCTAAATTAGAAAACAGCTTGTCTTACTACTCAGAGACACCAAGGTCTGACTCATTCCTAAAGAGGCAGAGAACTCATCAAAGAAGTGACAGCAGACCCCTAAGGATAAGGAGTAACACAGAAAGATGGAGAGAGAAGAGCAAGAAAACCCATAGTTCCACCCAAGAAGAGACAGACACTAATTTTACTTACACTGGTTAGAGTAAAAGAAGATAACAAGTGTTTATACGCTAAATTTTGGTCCAGTCCTCAACAAGTCCCTGTGTGAGAGAGACAGAGGTTTCTAGCAGGGAATCGAGGGCCATCCTGAGATATAAAGGAACTTGTCTCAAAAAACTTTTATAGATTACAACAGTAAACATCATCTAGAATGCAAAAGAAATAGAGTATCAATAGGAACAACATGGGTGAGTTTTACAGGAATTTAGACAAAGAATTCAGCTGCACATACACAAACACACAACAGAGAGGTGGGGAGAAGAGAGGGAACATAATCACATTTATAGAAATTTATATAAATTACAAGAGAAATCAAAAGTAATCATTGGTGATAAAAGTCAAAGTGGTCGATTTAAATGCCATAGAATTGACTCAACATGGAATTAAAGAAGGGAATTTTCAGGACTGATTAAAATATTCTATCTCTTATTTGACAATTATTTCACAATTATGTATAGTTACTCAAAAATAATTAAACCAAGCACTTACGTAGAATTTATTGTCTGTAAATTATGCCTCAGTAAAATAGAAGCTGAAATAAAATAAAAACTTCAAGGAATGCTTTATTTATTTCACATGACGTTGCATGCCATTGGTTTGCTAATAGCTTCAGTAAAATCCTCTCAGAATGCTTAACTATAACTGATAGAGATTTATTTTCAAACAAGCTCTTTCACAAACTTATCTTTACTTTCCCCACTTCTTATGAATAATCTTGCTATCATATCACTGTTTACCAGGGCAAAATACCGGTTTTGTCCTTGGTTGCTGTTGCGCTTGCTTTAATATATTGTCTTGGGTAGAGCTACAATTCTTGGAAGAAATTTTTCCATGAGACCTGCCTATTTTGTGCAAATCAGCTTAATAAAGACGAATCAAAATAGCCATCATTCTACTGGGCAATGGATATCTTCAGTGAGTCTGGTATTGTCAAAATAAAAGGAAAACCATGAGGGTCTTGACAATCTCTTCCTTTTGGGGAAGCATATACAATGTTGGTTAAGTTTTATTATCAATTTGACATAAGCCATTTTGAAAGAGGGAGCTCAGTTATAAAAACATCTCCATCAAATTGGCCTGTGATTCATTTTCTTGTTTGATGATACAGGTAGGTCCCACTATAACTAGATTAGTGGTCTTGGGTGCTATGAGAAAGTAGGCTAAGTAAACTATGAGGAGCAAGCCTGTAAGTAACACTTGTCTATGGCCTCAGCATCAGTTACTGCCTCCAGGTTCATACCCTTTAGGTCTTCAAAGTCACTTCTTTGGAGAGTTCTCTGACTCTGGGTATGAGTTAGGTGTTAGGATCCTATTTAGCAATAAGACAAGCCACTTTCCAGTTTAGACAAGAGTGTTTAGTACACTCATTGAAAATCACTCCTTATGTTCTACCACCCCTCCATTGCAAGCTGCCAAATCCCATGGCTCTTTGCTGCTTACCTGAACTCTATGAGTATTCCAAATGGCGTACATAACTGAAGATTCAAAGCTTACATCTGCGAATGAGGGAGCACATTCAATACTTGTCTTTCTGGGTCTGGGTTATCTCACTCACAATGGTTGTTTCTAGTCCTGCTTATTAACTCGCAAACTGTATGATTTTGCTTTATTAACCACTGAATAATATTCCGTTGTGTAAATGCACAACATTTTATTATTTAATCATCAGTTGGTGGACATCAAGGCTGCTTCCATTTCCTGGCTATTATGAATAGAGTAGGAATGAACATGGATCAGCAGGTGTCTCTGTAGCAAGAGGCAGTCTGAGTGATCTACATGGATCATATGATACATATGTTTTTAGCCTTTTTGACAAATTGCCGCACTTATTGTCACAGTGGTTGTACAAGTTTATATTTTCACCCGCAGTTTAAAATGTTTCTCTTTTCCCACATCCAATCCAACATTTGTCCTCTTTTTCCTCCTCCTCTTCTTCATTTTATTTTAGTCATTCTGGTAAGAGAAATTCTCAATGTGATTTTAATTTCTGTGGTAGCTAATGATGTTGAGAAATTTTAGCGTGCTATCCAGAGGCTTTATAGTTTCAGGAGGTCCTGCTTCTTAATTGTTTGTCTTAGTAGCTCTACTAATTGAAGTCCTATTCAGAAAATCTTTCCCTGTGCCTGTAGGCTCAAATGTATTCACCACTTTCTCTTCTATCAGATCCAGGTTATCGGATCTTATTGTGAGATCCTTGACATACCTGGAGTTGATAATGCAGGGTGAGAGAAAATGATCCAGGAAAGGAAGAGTTAAATTAGAGTGATACATGGGGGTTCAAGTACAGGAGGGAACACAGGAAAAGATAAACAACACTAAAGAGCTTTGGAGAAAGTCATATAGGAACCCACTATTCAAGATACATACAAGCCTACATAAAATGTCAAAATGGAATTACCTTAAAATGGGGCAGTAATGTTCCTACTACATACAACACAATAATCAACAACCCAGTACTAGGCATGGGAACTTTTTCAAGAAGATCGAAGGTCAATCTTACCCAGGAAGAAAAGATTAAAGTGTGGAGAGAAATGCCATACACAAGACCCTTTGCAGAGATAGTATCTATGGATTTTTTTGTTGATGAATCAGGTAGATGGCATACCAGAGAAAAAGGAGATTCAAGGAATATTCCCAGATCTGTGTACACAACCAGTAGATAGATAATGAGTTACCTGGTGAGAGTGAAAAATGGGGAAGAGGAGTTGGGGTGAGGTGACACACTGGGTTTACACTGGGTCAAGGGTTTAAATTCGCCATTATTGGTATAATAGGTATATAGTATTTGCCCACTTTGAATTTGAGGCATTTCATCTCATAGAGAATATTTGACCTGCTGTGGGAGATAATATATGCTACTCCTTCAAAATATGACATTATGGCCCTGCCCATCAAGACCAGGAATCTAATTTTCTGCCCTGTGGATATGAGTTTAGATGTGTGATTTGCTGTGGCCTCATAGGATCTCAGAAGATGTGACTCAGCATAGCCTTGGAAAGTCTCTCTGGCCGTGCCATGATCATCACCATGGAAACCAACTGTGGCTATCTTCTTAGTAGCAGTGGCCATGCACTACATTAACGTTATCCTAACCACTAGACGTGTGCCAGGCCACCTTTTGTCATACAAACCAGTTGAAGCCAGCCCAGAGTGGAATGAGGACCGAGGAAAAACTATTGTAGTCACTAAGTCAACTAGTCAATACCTAAATGATACATATTCCTAAATCCAAAAGGGGTGGGATCCCAGGTCAGTGACAGTAGCATTCTCCACCTCAGCCCTAAATTCCTGGCTTTCTCATCATTCCAAGGCAAGGTTATAGTCATATATTAGTATGCTTGGAATCAGGAACTGCTTCTTAAAGCATGTAGGCCCGAAGACCCACTCATTTTGTAAAAATTCAACCCCCCCCCCGTCTCTTTTCTCTCCTTCTCTTGTTGTTGAGACAATGTTGCTGTAAAAGCGGCCAACAGAAATCCAATTCAGTCTCTAGGGAAATTTATCGAAAAAAAAAAAAAAACTTGCTATGCCAGTGTTTTTCCATGGCAAAAGAAAGCACATGGGATCTCAGGAGGGGCATCCATCACAGTGTGCTGCATTGCAGTGCAGGAATCGGCATTTTCTCCAATTCCTCAAAGCATAGTTAAAGGCAAAATAAATGTAAAGATATGAGGTCCAGGCTAAATGCTGACATGCTGTCCCTTAAGAAGCATACCACTGGCTTAAGAAAAAGGCAAGAAGAGCAAAACACAAAACCCAGCTCCCAAAGTGAAGAACATTCAATTCTGGATGTCTCTGAACTGAAATCCACACTCAAAGCAAGGTACCCAAGTTATACATAGGGTCAACATGAGGACTGAGATGTACCTCTGAGACGCAAGGGAGAACAGGAAGAAGGAAGGGGCAACTCCCCAGCATGGCTTTAAAAAGCTGGGCTCCTTATCCCTGGACCCTGTGCTATCATTGTGATTGTAGGATACTAGGCATGTTATGTCACACCCATCAAGGTCATGATTAACCATGAACACTTTCACACAAGACTAGTTGTTTAGAGCCAGAGTGAGTACCCAGACGTGGGGCACAATTCACTAAAACATGGCACCCTGTCGCTGTGAAAAATAACAGAGCAGGACAGTCTTATGACCTCCTCCTGTCTGTCTCTCCCAACGCAAGCCATGGAAGACTCCACTGATATTTCTCCAAAGTAGATCTTGAGATTCTCATTCTAGAGGTGCCTTCTGTTTACAAAGAAGAAAGGCGCACACTTATATATGAAGCCGTAGAAAAGAATCTCTACAGGTAGTACTGACAAAGGTCTGATGCTCCCATTTTATTCTCATTGGACCATTTCCCCCTTGACCAATCATGCATCTCTACAAGTATCTACTTTCCATTTAACAAAAAGAGATAAGTTTTCTTTGTGTTTGGGCTTCATTTCTGAAGTTTCCTGTATTGTATAAACCTCTTTAAGTATGTGTTTATATTTTGTTTATCTTTCTATTATGGGAAAACACAGCCATGATCTTAATGGTAGTTGAAGAAACATATTGTCCTCTACATAATAAAAAAGGTCTAGTAGGCCACTAAGTACAGAAGTAGCCACTGTAGCCCTCATCAGCCAGGGACAAGAGGAGCATGCCAGATTTACTGGAGTTTAGATGTTGAGAGGAGAAAAATTCTAAAGGATAAGACCTAGAGTTTACTGTGGGTCGTTCCATAGAGTAGTGTATGATCCTCATTAGATTCACATCAACATCCGCAGCACCAAGGATTTCTCTACATGTTACTGACTTAAATTTGACCACAGCACTATGAGGTGAAGGAAAGTTCTCTGGCTCCTCTGTTGCCGGTGGCCAGACTGAAATGAAAGGGTTATGCGGTTTCTCAAGACCCCAAACCAGGAAGGAATGACACTTAGATTTAAAACCTAGGATGTCAGATTCTGAATCCATTGCTTTTATATTTTTAATCTTGTTGGAATCTAAGACATAAATAGAATATCTTCGATGGTGGAAAGGGTAGCATGCTTCTTTCTGAAAGAAAAATAGTAGTAACTATAAAACACCAGTTTAAGTAATGGGATGGACTCTTCCTCTTTGTGAGCCATGTTTATTTAAGCTTAGTGTGACATGGGAACCTTCATATGGAGGCAAGACGGAGGGAAATAGTGAGAGATTTCATCACACTACTCAGAACACTGCAATTTAAAGCTCATGGGTTATTTATTCCTGGAATTTACCATTTACTATTTTTAGGCAGTGGTAACAGAAACCACAGAAAGCAAAACTGTGCATAAGGCTGGACTACCACTCTGATTTTGGATGTTCTTGAAATATGTTAGTAGAAGCCATTGTAAAAAAAAATCACCGATGTTCACAAGGAATCAGGAAGAGAGTTATGGACACATACAGTACATGGACAGTTTAACAGAGAGCTTTTGTAGAAGTCTGTGAATCTTGTCCTTGGCTTCCCCTTGGACAAGGCTGTCCCCCATTCACACAACCTAGCACAACCTTACCTATCAAACAAGGTCTATAAACAAAATGGCACCCATAAGGGACTTAGCTCAATGAGCAGAAGGAGGATTCAATGGGAACCGCTTATAATGTGTTACTTTTCCCAAAGCCAACTGAAGCATCTATGAATGTATTCTACAAAGAGTGGTAGTTGCATTTTGTGACCCCCCTTTCCTATCCTTCCAGTCTGTAGCTCCAAAGGAATACATTCTGATTGAAGCTACAATTATCTGTAAACTTATCAGTCACCCCTACTAGAATGTAAATTTAGATCCTTTAACAATCTCAGGAGGCTCTCCTGTATCAGGCTAGGCTCTCACTGCCAGGAACTGGCCTCCAATGTCTCTGGCAACCAGACTGCAGATCCTCTTTTTTATTTTTATTTATTTATTTTTATTTTGAGACAGGGTTTCTCAACCCTTTGTAGCTCTGGAGCCTGTCCTGGAACTCGCTTTGTAGAACAGGCTGGCCTCAAACTCAGAAATCTGCCTGTCTCTGCCTCCCAAGTGCTGGGGTTAAAGTTGTGTGCCACCACCATCCCACTAGATTCTCTTAATGTAAGTTACTAACAAACACTCTAGGCTTTAGAATTCAATACTTCAATGTGAAAGATGTCTCTGTATTCATTAGGGGGACACACTGTTTTAAACAAGGCCTCTTAGGAGAATTAAGTTTCTACCCCTCTCTAAGAAAAAGGAACCACCCCCAATCACGGGAGCCACATACTGCAGATGAGGACATGGGAACTGGCCTGGTTTGGGGCTCTTTCCTTGGGGACTGCCAAGTTGCCTTTAGGTGAAGGAAAGACAAAGAAGTCTGAGGAGTCCATGCCACCTCCAGCCTTCCAGGCTCAGGTCTTGAGGCACTCTCCGCAAATCAACTAATGAACACTTCATCACCCAGCATGTTGTCTCCCCAGGGATGCCAGGCTCTAGGCTTCAATCCTGTAGCAGCCACTTGAAAGGGGCTGGGTAATTTCCAGTTAACAATTACAACTGTGATTGTGACTCCCGAAAGAGGAACCTTCAAATCCCGGGCCTTTTTCTAAGGAAATCCTTCCTGTATGTTTGTTGAATGACCATGTGAGTCCTATTGAAGGCAGATCATTAAATAAGGCCCTACGTGGACTCTCTGCTTTCCCCTAGGTGTCATCCACACCACCATCTTCTGAAGAAGCTCTTTCCAAGCGTCTTAGGACGTTTTAGTGTAGAACACATAGGGACTTTATCAGGAGGGGAAGCAATACTGAGGAGCACTAGGAGTTCAATAATATTCCTGCTCTTTACAGAAGAAAATAGCATCATAGATGCTGCATGGTGCTTATGGCTAGATTTATATCTAATGATTAATCTAAACATATAAACAAATACATTTTCCCATTAAGAAATATTTTTAATTGTCATTGTAATGTAAATGAAAATATGAAAGCAATCTAATGTTTTCATCTGAGAAAGAAGTGTAAAAATGTTATGTTCAAATTACACATTATCAATTTTCCTCTTGCTCTATTTCTGCTATCATGGCTAGACGTTCGCTCTGGACATGGAACTAGGTCCCCTGTGTACCTCATGCCATAGACTATGACAAAGAGTCTCCCAACAGCTTATGGGACAAGCACTCTCATCACCCAGGTTCCCTCACCCGGGAAGGAGAGTGGGCCATTCCATCAGGAGAGCAACATGGGGTGGAGCTGATCCAAAGCCAGCAGCTTACCACTCTTAAGCTTGTTCACTACCACACCACACTTTATTGCTTTCTCTGCTCAAGAAGAGGAAACTATTTAAGATTCTAGGGTAGTTGGCAATATATTGGTTTTCATAATGCAAGGCGTGGGTTACAGTGGAAGCAATAGACAGCACAGAGATTCTTGCCATCTTAGCCTTCCACTTAGAAAAACAAGCGACCATGCATACATACACCTTTTACATTTATAAGCCAGACACCATGGAGGCAAACCTGATTATGGGGTGATTTTTAAGAAATCACAGTTTTGTGGGAGACAAGAAATGCCACCTCTTTGTAGCTGTCCACTCTTCTCAGGATAGGACAGAGATACAAGGCAAGAGGAAATAAGCAACCATGAGGATGTCAGACTGGTTCTTTTGCAGAGGGGTCTTTTTAAGCTGGCTTTGGAACCTCACATCCTGAAGAAAGGGCATCTTATTGATGAGTCTGGTTATGGGTGAAGGCTGGGAAGCTATGCATCATATCTGGGATGAAGGTCAGAGAGATGCTTTGGAGACGTTGGTTTGTATTAGAAGAAAGTGTCTCTTCCCTGCATCCTTAGGTTAATTACTCACCGAGCTCCGTTGGATTGCTTGTCATAGAACAGAATTACAATATTGTTTCTCCAAAATATGATTGCCAATGTTGAAATGTGTCTACCACATGGGACATGTCTTAATATCAATAGCTGACTAATCTGGAAGGCAGTGGGCACAGCAAAAAGAACAACATTGAAACTGTGCACAACAGGACACCTATTCTTTTCACTTCTCATATCCTGACCTCAGGGAGAGAAATTATTGCTTACAACTCACTGTTTGAATATCAGTCATAAAGAGTGATAGTCAAAATATTTAACAACTGATGGTGCTAACACTCAGTAATTAAGAGAAACCTAGGGATAGTGACACCTGCTTTGTAGGGGGCGGGGGCAGGAAGGATGAGCTGACATGGAATCCAGTCACAGAACCGCTCAGCAGCAGTCCAGCAGTTAGAAACCAGACTATTTTCTTTCTAGTCACAAACCATATTCCTCAACACTGCCTCTTTGTAGCAGTCCCCTCTTCTCAGTCTCCATGGGCCCTAAAGGACAGGGCTTGGTCCAAACAGACATGGAGCAGTTGATGTGGGGTCTTCTGGTCACAAAGATCTGAGTTTCCAGAGGTAGGAAAGAGGGATTAATTTTGGTTTGAAAAGCATCATTAAAGTGACTAGTACACCACTTAGGGCTGTTGTGAGGCTTCTTGACACAAGGCACGCAAGCTCCATATCCAGAATGATCATTCAGCATCATAACAGAAATAGATAAATACATAATTGAAAATATATTCTCTTTATATGAAAGACTACATCTTTATATTTCCCATGTCCCTTCCTAATGGCAGAGTGTGGAAATCTAAAGACCTCTCAGACTGTCTTACAGGTAACATCTCAAATGCTAATTTGATTCCATCAGTTAGAAGCAATGTTTGAGATTTGCTTGTGGCCACTAGATCTGTGGGTGGAAGATCAGGGTCTAGGACAACTATTTTACTAGAGCAGGAAATTATTGAGTAGCAACAGCTTTAGGAGCCTCCCTGGGTCCTGCTCTTGGTGCTTCCTGATCTTAACCTGGTCCTCATGTGATCTGAGGAGATGCCGTGTGTCTACAGTATTTCCAACCAGACAATATCTCATGGCTACCCCCTTCCTAGTACAGATGTAACTAATGTTTTTCTTCTTCTATTTCTGTTATCAAACTGAGTGATAACTCTGGGTATGGAGCTTGTGTACCTAGTGTCAAGAAGCCTCACAACAGCCTATATACTTCCTCAGGAGGTGTGCTAGTTACTTTTCTCATTGCAGTGACCAAATACTTGACAAGAAGCAATTTAGCTTTATGTTTGTTCAAAGTGTGAGAATATAGCCTATCACGGAGGAAACAACTTGATAGCAGGAGTGAGAGCTTCTTGCGCACATAGGAGCAAACAAAGGACAATGCTAGTTCTCCCCTCCATCTTTTAATTCAGCACACGAAACCAGCACACGAAACCAGCACACGAAACCAGCACACGAAACCAGCACACAGAGTGCTGGCACCCGCAGTCAGGGCAGCTTTGTCCCTACTGAATCTTCCCTGGAAATTTAATCACTCACCTGAAGGCATCGTGCTCTGAATATTTCCTGTCCCAAGCAATTTGGCAGTGAAGATTGTCCAGTAGAGTGAGTGGACCCATCCTAATGAGTCCCCACTGTTGAAACTGGAGTCTTCAGTCTCTGGTGTATAGTTGATACTTTTTACTTAATGCTGATTAAATTCTTGAACTAATTTCTTGAGAATTTAGTCAGTAGCTATATCCATGTTCCATGTGTATACAATAGTTCATGCCCAGTGATCACTGAGGCACCATTTTGTACCAGGAAAGACTTAGAAATCACATAAACAGCCACAAGTAGGGAACTGGCAAAATAAAGTGTTGGTATAACTTAATTATTTGGAGATTTATTTCCAAGTGATATAGATCTTTCTATCCTGCTATGGGAAAATGTGTGTAACACAATATCAACTAATGTTAAGTGATTCTTTATGACTTAGATGGGTGTGCCTACACTCACAGCTCATGCAGTTTAGACAATGGTAACTCTACCTCTGGTTCTATGTGGGTCTGTCTTGGATCAAATGTAGACAGTCCATGAAGCTCCATCTCTATAAGAAAGTTTGTTCTAATGGGGACACGTGGTCTAGCTCATGTCAAATGAGTAAAAATGGTTGACTTGAGCATCTGAGAAAAATGTGAAAATTAAAGTTTTCTGAATTTTCTGAGACACATTCTAGAAATCACCTTCTTGCTCTGTCTTGATGTCAACATGTAGACATACAGCATGGGGATGTCTGTAGATGGAAGTTTCTGTCCCACCCAGTACTGTAGCCATTCAGTCCCAAATAAACCCACAGAGGCTTATATTAGTTATAAACTGTTTGGCCTGTTAGTGCAGTCTTATTATTAACTAGAGCTTGCAACTTAAATTAACCCATAATTCTTGTCTATATTTATCCATATAGCTAGCTAGGTACCTTTTCTCAGTAAGGCATTCTCATCTTGCTTCCTCTGCTTCTGGATGATAATTGTGTCTCTGCCTTTCCTCTTCCCAGAATTCTCTAGTCTGATTGCCCAACCTATACTCCCCACCTGACTACTGGTTAATCAGCATTTTATTAAAACAATACTAGTGACAAAACTTCACAGTGTAAAGTGGGGTATAAAGTGGAAAGGTTTCACCAAAGGACACAAAGTTTCAGTTATTATTGTTGTTAATATAGTCAAGGTCTCACGCTATCCTGAAATTTACTACGTAGCACAGAATGGTCTTGAATTTGTGGTAATCCTCCTGACTCAGCCCACCAAATTCTGGGATTACAGGTGTGAACCCCAGTACAAGGCCACTCCACTCTCATTTTGTAGAATCAGTATCCAGCATGACTATGGTTAATTATCCAAAAGCATTATTGACTTTAAATTAGCAGAGAATGTGCATGTTAAATATTCTAACTACGTACAAAAAAGTTAGTTATGTTAACCACCTTGATGTGCTAATCTTTCTATAAGATATATGTATATACAATGCCACATTGTACATATTGAATATATGAACATTCTGTGTGCCAATCACACCTCAACAAAGGTATGCACCTTAATCCATTTTCTGTTATTAGCACAGACTATCTGAGAATATGTTACTTATAAAGAAAAGAACTGATTTTGGCTGTCCCTAGTCTCACATGTGCTGGCCATTCTCCCTGCTCTTGCAAACAGTTCTCAAACATGACCTTGCGAGTCTTGCTCTTTATTTGATCTGTATGTTTTCCTGCCATTTCTCAATGGGAATGTGTGAACTGCCTCTGCATGAGCACTTCACATCCATCTTTTCAGGGAAGAGCCCAGACTACATTGAGGTCAGAACTACATTGCTCCCATGTTAGAGGTGAGAAATCTGTGTCACTATCAGTGAGGGGAGTAGTATGCCACAGTCACACCAGCCAATAACTGGGTCATGTTTGTCCTTTCTTTCTTTCCTTTTTCTCTTTTGGTTTGTTTTCGAAACAGAGTTTCGAAACGTGCCGCCCTTACTGGCCTAGATCTCCCTGCAAAGCTGATGATGACCTTGAACTTCTAATCCACCTGCCTCCAGCCCCAAACTGCTAGGATTACAAGTGTGGGCCAGCACTTCCTGTTTGTGATCTAACCAAGGGCTTCACATATGCTAGGCAAGTGCCTTAACAGCTGATTCCCACGTGAGTTTTCCTAACAACACAGCTTGGCTCCAGAGGACATCAAGCATAGAGTCTTGAAAGAAGAGAAGCCACAAAGAAGCAGCCTGAGGTGTGTGGCAGGAATGGAAGAAAAGCCTATAACAATGTAGCACTTGGAGGCTGGCATTGGGATGTTTCCATTCATGTGCCTTAGTTCCTCCATAAGCCATTCTAAACCAAACAGGTCAAAATAAAACACAGCCACTAATCCTGTGCCCTCGTCCTCAGACTCAACACTGGCCAGAATATTCCAGCTCTCCTGAATCTAGAGGAGAAAAATAAGACTCAAAGTCACTGAGACAAAGGCAGTTTATACTAGAGATCGTTAGTGGAACCCTAAGTCTTAATTTTGTATCTTCATACACTCTCTGCCTAATAGGTGCACTTTTCCTATAAGTGTAATCAAAATGACTCCACAGGAACCCCTTAAAGGAGGAGTGGCTTATTTGGGCTTACAGTTTCAGAGTCTTTATTCATCATGGAGGGAAAGTCATAGTGAAGCCACAGAAGCATGCAGCAGAGGGCTACCCAAACGGCACAGACCAAAAAGCAGAGACAGCAGAAAGAGAACCAAACGGTGGTTTGCCCCTAGTGACTGACTGCTGCTAGCCAGTCTACGTCTCCTGAAGGCTCCACAGCTTTTAAAATAGTGCTGCCAGCCCAGAAACAAGCTTTCCGAATGAGCCAGTGGGGACATTCCAGATTTAAACCATAACAGGGAATATTTTTAAAAAATCACTATTAAATATAACTGCCATATAATCTCGCGATTCTACTTGTGGGTGTAGCTAAGGGAAGTGAAACGAGTATGTCAAAAGCATTTCCATGTTTATCGTAGCACCATTCAAAATAGCCAGGAGATGGAATCACCCTGTCTGTCAAGTGATGGGTAAATTTAAAAAAAAAAAAAACTGTGGTAAATACACACCATGGAATACGATTCAGTCATATGAAATGAAAACCCGTCACACAGGATCACATGACAGAATTGAAGATCATTAAGTAAAATAGACAGATCACAGAAAGAAAGTCACCCCATGATCCTGCTCATACGTGAAATCCAAAAAAGATGATCTTCTATGAGATGTTAGGAGAATGGTGACCCCACAAGGCTTGGGGACAGTAGGGGGATGGGAGGCAATGAGGGAACTGGATTAATGGGCACAATGTTATAGCTAGCTAGGACAAGCAAGCTTTTGTGTTCTATTGCAGAGCTGATACTGTACATACTTGAAGAGTTGTCAGAAGAGGGTTGGGAGGTTTTCACCACAAAGAGATGATGAAGAGATGGACGTGTTTACCCTGACTTGAACATTATGTGTGACACGTCGGCATTAAAATATCACACACAAAGATGTGCACTTTTTATGGCTAGTAAAAAATACACAAAAGATTACACGTGCCAGAGGTTTGGGGAGGGATGCTATGAAACAGTGTTGTGAAATCACAGTAGCTACAGCTACCTGCATAAAACCTCTGTAGGATGAAGCCAGTCAACTCTCCAGCATAGACAGATAAAGGGGAGAGTCTCACGACCCCACCCCAGCGGAGGAGCAGATGATGGTTGCCGTGGAGGGGGAGGAGCCAGTACTAATTGTACTTGGTGGGTTATTTTAAAAGAAGCACAGGAGGAGGAAGAGAAGGAGGAAGAAGAAGAGAAATAGATGAAGCTGGAAGAATAATGTGAGAGAGTTAGGGAGGAGGTGATGAAGAGAGCCAAAATGGATGTGGTCTAAATACATCGCAGCCGTATGTATTTTGAAGAATCTATAATGCTAAAAGTTAAATAAAACTAAGTTCAATATGAACAATACTGTAGTTTAAAGGCTCTTTGTAAAGCTGGGGTGCAGAGAGTGATTAACACACACACACACACACACACACACACACACACACACACACACCGTGTCCCACTTACAAAGGTCAAGCAAGGGACCAAAGCAGTGAGACCTACAGTCTGGAGTCGCTGTGCCTATTTCTAAGCAGACAGGAAAGAAGAAGAAGCCTGAATGGTGCTATTATGGTGGCTAATTAAATTTCTTCTTTGCTGTTACAATGCCTTCCGTTTTGAGGATCATTACTTCTCTTGTAGCCTCTTTCAAGAGCTCCGTTTAAGATTTTAAGTTAAGAAAACCGCAAAGCAAGACTTAAAGCCACAGGCTGCCCTGCTGCCTAGATGGGAACAGCTCTGGGAGTAGAGGGAGAAAAGCAAAACACAAGCTGCTGCATCTCTGGAAATCCGTGAACGGAAAAGGCAAGGGAAAGAAGAGCTGCTTTGCAGGAGGCGATCCCGCGCATTTACACTGTTTACAGATGCGGGTGTGCTTGCACGCAACCTTTAGCTAATATTGAAAGGCTGAGGTGCTGCTTTCCTATTTAATATTCATTTATTCTGCCAGACCTCGGGTTCTGTCTGAGATGAGCCAGGATACTGACACAGGGGTAGGAAAGCTGGCACAAAGTGAGTGAGATTGGGTGAAAGTAGCCATGAGCAGGACCTGGTAGAGCGGGATGCGTGGATAGCTCAGCCTGCTGTGATTCCTGGTTTGCAGCTTGAAATGGGCTGTTGTAGGGTCTTTGACACCGTGGAAATTGGCAGATGCTGCAATCATGATTTCTTCCCTTTGCCTTTAAAGAGCCAGGGTGGGACTTACTTTGCTAATGGGGTGTCAAGCTATCTGACAGAAGTGACTTAAGGGACACTAGATTTATTTGGTCATGATTTCATAACTCCCCCCATCAGAGTAGGAAAGGCATGTTGGGAAAGGCATATGGGAATCACATGCAGTATATGGTGCCGGAAGGTGTGGCTGTACCCCTAATATTGTGATGGAACAGGGAGTACAGATCAGATAGGACCCAGCTCAGTTCAGTTAGGGTACATGTCCCAAGGTTTCTGTTACTTCCCCAGACAGTGCCACCAGCTGGGGCTGGAGTATTTCAAACACATGATCTTGTTAAGGACATTCAACCCATACCAACCAGAGAACTAGCACCACCTTGAGAAACAGAGGCAGAGAAAAAAAAAAAAGCTGTCTTATCCTTATCCTCAGTACGTCAGCATACTGCCGACATCTGACAAAGTGGAGGACTTCCCAAATTACTCCCCTCTTCTCAGTTATTGATAAGCGAAAAGCTAAGAACTAAGATGCTAACCTAAAACACAGCTGCATAAACAGGTATCAAAAGAGAAGCAGCAGGGAGACGAACTGTAAACACAGGGCCCTGTGCTGCTTGAGGTTCTGTGTGATGACACACTGCAGATGAGATGGTTGTCACATATGGTTGTCACAGAGCTGAAAATTTCCTCAACTCTTCCAACATGGTAGCTGCAGCAACACCCTTGCACAAAGTTTTACTATTGTGCTAGTGGCAACGCATGGGGTAACCAGAGCTCTTCAGAGATGTTCAGATGCACAGGTACAATTATCTTACTTTTCTCCTTGCTGTGACAGGGTAAGGAAAGGTTTATTTGGGGGTAAGTGTAGGGAAGGAATGCGGTCTACAGTAGAGGGGAAGACCCAGTGGTAGGAGCCTTGTGATTGGTCACCTTGCACCTGCAATCAGGAAGCAAAGAGACTGAAAGCAACTGGGGCCAGGACAAAAAAAAATTGTAAAGTTTGTGCCCTGTGAGTGAGTCACCACTGCATCAAGGTCCTACCCCTTAAATCAGTGGTTCTCAACCTGTGGGTCACGACCCCTTTGGGTCAAACAACCCTTCCAAAGGGGTTGCCTAAGACCATCAGAATCTATATTCCGATATAGATTCTATATTCCAATCCACAACAGCAGTAAAATGCTAGTCATGAAGTAGCAACGAAAATAAATTTATGATGGGGGTTATCAGAGCACGAGGAACTGTAAAGGGTAGTAGCCCTGGGACGATTGAGTACCACTGCCTTAAATGTTCCACAACTTTCCAAAAGAACACCACCAGGTGGGAGCAAGCATTCAAGCACGTGAGCCTAGAGGAGACAGTTGACATTTCAACCAGCCATCCCAGCTACCTACAGCATCCAGGCAACTGTCTGTATCCCAGAAGCCATGGCTTATGTCTTATACTCAAGGCATACAGTAGGCTATGCCAAGTGGTTTTGTGTAAGTTGATTCTGTGGTATTCACGCAGAACAAAGCAGCCTGAGGACAAGCGTCTCGGTACACACCCGCACCAGCAAGCTGCATTCCACTACAGCAGGTGCCGTGCTCACTTCAGTTGTCATCCTGACAGAGTAGGGAACACCAAAGGGGCCAGGAAAGGTGCTCGCTTCCAAGTCCGGCAACATGGTTTTGAGTCACAAACGCCACGTGGTAAAAAGAGAGAACTGTCCCTTTCAAGTTGTCTCCTGACCTCCATAGGTATGACATGCTATATATAAATGCCAAAAGAAAAGCTTAAAAAAAATACCTAAGACTTCAACAGGGCACACCTTGGCATGAGAATTTGAAGGCTTTTCATATAGGATAAACTGAACTGAACATGGGTTGCGCCATCCCATAATCTTAATTAAAAGGAGAAAGGTGAAAACCAGTTGAGCCCTGGGATGCACATGGTCTGCTTCCCTGCGCCAAGGACTAAGCTGTTCCTGCTGCCATGTGTTCTCCACTGTGATGGACTGTATTCTTCTGAACTGTGAGCCACAGAACACCCTAGGCCCCTCAAGGTTTTTTTTTTTTTTAAATAGATGTTTGGTATCAGCCATGAGAAAAGTTAACCAATACACTCAGCTTTTATTACTTTTTTGCATTCTTTTTTTTTTTTATTTGAGCACTAGTGATGGCATCCTGCCCCCAGGACTTCAGCGTGCTAGGTGAGTGGGTGAGTGCTTCCACACTGAGCTATATTCTCAGCCTTTAACCAAAGCAGACACATGTATCTGATCTCTACCTGCCGGCTCAGTGACTGCAAGGCCATTTTGGGTGAAAGCTCTCTATTTTGAACTGAAATCCTGGCTCACTCTACAGACCCTTCAGGATAGCACCCTGCTCCAAAGCAAAAGTGAAACTCTACATAGCCTAGCCAGCCAGGTAGAAGCCGAACTTTATGTCAGAGGATGATAACTGCGGTGAGAGCATTAAAAAAAAAATCTGCTGACACTTGGAAACGTGCGTTGCCTTAAGTGAATAATAACAAAAGTGTGTTTTTCATTAGAAATTTAGAGGGGTTGAATGCAAGGCTGGAATAATAAGGATCACCTTTATTAAGTTCCTCAGGTTCCGTTTTACCCTCTTCAAAGTATGCCATTTAAAAGAAAGCATAAAGGAAAGTAAGTTGGGGAGGTGGGGGTAAAGGATGCAATATGCACACCAATACTCTGCAGCTAACGTACAGACAGAACCCGTTCTGAACCTTCCGTGTACGACTTCAGTTGCTCTCAGCCCACCCGCCCCCATCCCTAGCTCTGTAGCTACGAGAACGCTCAAAAGTCAAGACTAGGTTAAGAAGGGACCAGGAGGAATGCTTTAGATGAAATCAGATGTGACCCCTGGCTTTAGGTGCGTTTGCCGAGCATGGTTTTAATTACAGGACGCCGGCAGCTTCCCGTCCCTACCATCGCTGTAGTCAGAGCGCACCTCTACAGCCGCCCATAGCCTGCCAGTCTGCCAGCAGGAAGGGTTTACAGCCTCACACTCCATTAAAAAAAATAAATAAATCAGAAGCCCCCAGGCCATCACGTGTTGGGAAGCCATGAAACTGCAGTCCATTTTCCTCTCCAAAGACATTACAAGTCCCAGCCCACTCACGGCCTTACCAGGCACAGCAAACCTTACTGCGAAGGAATTAAAATTCTTTTGCTCTGAGGCAGTCTGGTTTAGGGCAAACGGCCCAGAGCTGAAGCCCAAGGGCTCATCCCATGTTTTCTGAGTTTCATAAAAACTGCCTCGACTTAATGGAAAGGGTAGTTTTGTGTCTTTAAGACCTGTAGGTACTTCGGGCCAGGCTCCAGTTCTTTAACGATGCAGGAGCGCTAAGGGTGAGGTTGCCTCCAATGCGAGGGAAATGAAGTTCATGAATGTGAAAGTTTGAGCTGGATATCACGGGGAAATATTCTAAGTCACTGGAAAGAAAGACACAAGGAAACAACGGACTGGAAGCCAAAAGTTGTCTTCAAGACTAAGCAAAGTTTGAGCACTGGGAGGGAGCAGAGCCCACCAAGAAAGCTCTACCTTAAGCAGCTGGCTTTGGTGCCATGGGTATTTCCTTGTGTTAACTTGCTGAGGTTACAGCTCCCAGCAATTTGTCCAAACACTTCCTACTCGGTTTCACTGGGTGGTTTTTGGTTTGATTGGATTTTTTTGGTGTGTGTGTGTGTGTGTGTGTGTGTGTGTGTGTATGTATGTATGTGTATTATTTATTTTTTTATTGTCTAATGATTTTATTAGTATGCAACATGAGGATTCTTTTCTGGTTTGCCTTGTGTGTTCTGTGTTGGTGGTTTGTATGCCTCTTGCGCCTAGATAGGCAACTCTTCACTTAGATTCAGGAAATTATCTTTTGTAATTTTGTTGAAATATTTGTGTGCTTTCTTCTTCTATACATACGATATGTAGGTTTGTTCAATTATAGTTTCTCTGAGTTCCCTACATGTTTTGTATTTGAATTCTTTTTAAATTTAACGTTTTCTGTAACATCTGGAATGATCTGTTTTATCTACCTTGCCTTCAAGACCTGATATACTCTCTCTCACTTGAAACAATCAATTGGTAAGGCTTTTTTTTTTAGAGCTTTTATTTAGCTTCCTGATTTTTTTTTTTTGAGTTTTATTTTAGTTTGGCTTTCCTTTGGAGAGTCTATTTTCTTATTAATTTCTATATTCATATCTTGAATTATTTGCATTATTTCATTAAACTGTGCTTCTATTATCTTCATTCATTCATTCATTCATTCATATCCTCTTTGAGTTCTGAAGACGGTTGCTTAAAAGAAATCCCACACTAGCTCAGAACTGAGAAATAGATGGTTATTTAATTAGGGTTAAACTCACAAATCAAAATCCTCTGCTGGAACAGAGATCAGACACCGAAATCCGCAACCGGAATAGAAGGAGAAGCCGGAAAAGAGGCCGGACGCATGTTCTGCATAAGCATATATAGAATAAGAGGCCACCCCACAGTGGGCGGGTAACCACTAGCTGTAAGATTTCCTACAGCAGAATTCCTCGAACACATTTATAATGGCTGTTTTGAAATAATTTTCTTCTATATCAGCTGTTACAATAATTGAGGAGATGGTTTCTAGAGGAGCAGTATTGTATTGGCTATTCTTCTAGTTCTATTTTTGCAGTGAGCCCTAGGCATCTGGAATCAAGGCATTGGAGTTTGCCGGTATGAGTACCTAGTCTTGCCTTTGCTGAAAGGGTGTTTAGACCTTTGTTTGCTGTGATCCAACCTGTCAAGTTGTGCGACTGTTCAGTAGAGTTTACCTTTCATTTCAGTCCTGGGGACACTTCGTGTTGCTGCAGAAATGCGGTGTCATCAGTGGTCTCAGCCCAGTTAGAAAACAGTCCAAGTTTTGGAGCAGGAGTCGCTCTGCACAGTCCTGGATTGGTACAGGAAGTGTGATGGCTGACAGGAAGGCCAGCTACTGAACTGAGCTTGGGATTTCTTTCCTAGAATTCAGGTTGTTCTCTATATAGTCCCACATCTGTGGGCAGACAGGCAGAAAGGCTGGGATCTTTTCGTTTTGTCTCCCACATTTGATATTTCCCTGCATATAGCCAAGAAACTTTTGTTCAATTTGTAACATAAAACAAAATGAAAAACAACATGATCTTATGGCCCTGCCTTGTACCCTAAAACAGCCGCAATCCTGAGGTCTCACATAACTAGGAATAAACAATGCTTCCCAAACTAAATTGCTTCTAAGAAGAATAACAAAACACATTTTATAAGGCAGCATGTTTTCTTCCTTTATGACACTTGAAATCTCATTGGAGAGGCAAGACCATGACACTAAAAACAAGCAAAGCAAGGCCATTTGTTATTCAGAACTAGATCCGGCGGAAAAGCAATGCAAGATTCCAAAGGGGCTGAACCTCAAGCAACACTAGAGTTTGCTTCTACCCCCACCATCTCTCCTTCCCTCCATCCCTCCCTCCCTCCCCTTTCCCCTTTCTCTACTCTCTTTCCTACGTTTCAGGTTTACTTTGTACCTAATCCAGCTCCATTCCTTTGTCAGCCCAAGATACAGACTTGATTCACACAAGGTCCCTGACCTCAGAGTGCCTAAGGAGAGAAACTGTCTTTGAAGAACAGAGCTAGGCCTTGAAAGACAACAGCTGAAGGCTACGTTTTGTATAACAAACAATGGATTTAACACATTTATTATAGCATAAATTACGTGGTTGCCTGTAAACATTGAAGTTTTTAAGTCTTCTATTTTATCTTTGTTAATAGAAAAGAAGGGTGCTTGGTATTTACATTTTTCTTCCTATAATCAAGTCATAAGCACATGAAGGATGAGGTGTAAGGGACCTCTGTGGCAGGGCAGGGGAGGGGGATAACAATTATCATCATATGCCTATGTGCAAACACAGTCATTTTGGTATTTTCTTATATCCTTTATACATTGTGTACTATGTATACACATAAAATTGTGTAGTCTGGGCTTCTTTTACTAGTTTCTCCAGAATTTTCATTTTACAAAATCTTGTGCAAACACATCTTTTTAAAATGTAAATGGTTAAAAAGAACTTCTCATTAAAACAATGTCCTCTTATTTTATATCTAGATTTCTCCTAGCTTTCCATTATTAAGACTGGGCAAATCATAGCTTTTTTATAAACTCAGTATTTTAGTTTTAGTATCTTATGAATGCAAAGAGCTTTTAGAGATCATTGAGTCCAATCAAGTCAATTTCCCAACAAGAAAACAGTATGCGTGGACAGGTAACTAAATCCCCCCTTAGAAATCCCTGTGTATGGGAAGCATCCAAGGGTTTTATTAAAATCCAGATTATGGTTCAGTGGGACTGGGATGGAGCTTCTGACAAGCTTTGAAGTGATGCTCAGGATATGACACGCATAAAGTATACGAGTCCAAATGCATCTGTGCAAAGGCCCAGTGTGAACAACTACTTCGATACCACTTCTCCTCCCTAGGGGAAGGCTACAGCGGCCAACCAGACCATGGTGTGGTAGCTTTCAAACGTAAGTGAAGCTTAATTCTATTCATAGTTTTAGGATATTTTTCCTACCAGCCATTAGAAACATGCAAGTCTTTGGAGAATACCCAGTTGGTAGAAAGATGACATGGAAATTCAGCAAGGAGGAGGAATATCTAACATTTGCTGACCTTGAGGGCCCTTCCAAGGTTGAGGTTTGAGAATTACTATTGAATACTTTGAATGCTTAGCTGAACAACTAGTGCCTTGTCTCAGCTTGAAGATCTTCTCAGAAAGGAAATACCCGATGAAGCAACTGGCCTCATGCTAGACCAGCTAGGAGTTACAGAGCCAGGAGACAGACAGCATTGTCATCTGAAAGAAATCCCCCACTCCTGGAAAACTAAAGTGTCACATTTGTAAAATTTTCAGACACATCATTTGCATTTGAAGAAAATGTCAGAATTATTGAGCATGAGACAGGAAGCAAAAGTAAAAAATGTAAATGCTTGGGGTGTCTTTGCAAAAGGAAGAGCTTGTCACCAGCTTCTGCCACAGACACACTTCCCTGTGCAAGGTTTTCAGATGGTAATGGTCTCCCTGCAGCCCGCTAAATACCTGAATCACAAGTTTCAAATCTTTGCTGTGTGATGAGCTTCTACACCAGGGAGCAAGAGAGGGCAGCTTTTCCTCATACAAGCCACATTAAATGCACCTCCCTCTTTTCAAAATTTAGCTTGTGTTTTCCAAAAGCTGGGAGCACTGGCTATGGCATCAGAATGCCAGAGAGACGTCTGAGAGATGCTCACTGTATGTAGCCAAGTTGGTGTCTGACTGAGTGTCTGCTCTCCCTTGCCCAGATACAGTCAGTTTTGTCTCTCCATGCTGGAAACCCTGAACAGCCTGCCTAAAATCAATCTGCTTACTGACCCTCCCCCTGCTGTTATGATTTACACATGTAATATCTCCCACAAAGTCAAATGCTAAGTGCTTGGTCCCCAAATGGTGCCTTTTTTTTAAAGGAGGTTCTAGAAGCTTTAGGAGGAGGAACCTATCTGGTACAAGTAGATCACTTGTTCCTAGTTCCTTCTTGGCTGCCATGGAGGAAGTCTCTCTTTCCTGTCACATGCCTCCACTGCCATGACATTCCTCTCCCATGTGTGGATGCAAGTAACCATAAGAGAAACAGGCTAAAATGAGGAAGAAAATACATCTTTCTTCACACAAATTGTTTATGTCAAGTATGATGCCAATGAAGGACCTCCTCCTGCTTGGGAATAAATTCATTTTCTGTCACCATCCTCCTTTTGAAAGCATAAACCAGATACATGCACACTGCTGTCTACCCTCACATCAAGACCTGTTGATGATTCTGCTTCAAATGATTCAAAAGATTAATCCCTTGCTCTCCACTCAAGTTCTAGAAGCCTTGGCCTTTAGAAAAGATATCATTACATTATATTTATTTATTGAATATCTGCATGCCACAGTGCAAGTGTTGGTGGGAGGTCAGATGGCAACATGTGGAAAGTTGCTTCATTCCTTCTTCCGTGAGGTTCCAGGGAATCAAACCCAGGTCAGGCTTAGCAACAAGCACCTTAATCTACTGACTAGTCTTGCCAGCTTCCGCTTTGGCTTTTCTGGAGCATCCTGCTCCCAATGTCATGCTGTTATTCTTATGGAACAAATAGTCTTAAGTGACAAAACAGGAATCTTTGCCTATAGCACAAGGGCCACACATCCTCACCAGGCATTCAGTGTCTTTCTTGACCACTCACCGTTTTTCTGCTCAGCTTCACCCTCATCGATCCTGCACTGCGGTCTCACCAAACACTCCATTCCTGAAAGACAGAAAGAGGAAGACACTTTGCACAGTGCTTTGGTTTATGACCCAACTCAACAATTTCTCAGTGATGTAGGATTTTTTATTGTTTTTATTGAGCTATACATTATCTTCTACTCCCCTCCATTCTTCTCCTCTCACCATCTATCCTCTCCCATGACCCCCACACTCTCAATTTACTCAGGAGGTCTTGTGTTTTTCACCTTCCTATGTAGATTCAAATATGTCTCTCTTAAGGTACTCTTTGTTGTCTAGCTTCTCTGGGGTTGTGGCCTGTAGGATGATTTTTCAGAGGAGCTAAGTCATCTTCTTCCATTCAAGGCTGGAAGAATGTGATAAAGATAGGGTGGCCTGTGGTTAGGAGACCAGAGTTCTACCAGTAAGATATACAATTCTAAGAAGATCATACCCACACAATGGACGATATGAGGACTTACTACTCTGCCTGGAAGGTGAAAGTCTTCTAGAAGGAAAGGAGAGAGGAGTCCTTTGTAACTCGAGAGTGCTGTGCACTCTGCTGGTTATTCTCATGGTATCTGAAAATAGAAGGCATTATTTTAGCCTCAGTTGCACATTTATTCAGTGTCTGCTGGATACTAAGTTGGATTGTAGGCACACTGGATACAACTGTGGCTAAAACATTCTAGTGGGTGGCAATGGCATAAAAACCCAAGTGAACAAAGTGACTTCAGAAAAAATGATGAAAAGAATAGATAATAAAATACAGTTTGATGACAGAGTATAAAGGAGTGAGGGACACCACTGTTTACTAGAGGGTGAGCAGAAATTTTCCAGAGCCGTTTTGGCACAGAGGTCTAAGAGTTGTAAAGAAGTGAGATGCCGAAAGATCTGCTACCAGAGAGAAAGTTGACACCAGAGATAGAAAAAACTTTTAGCTTACAGGATTCTGAGAAAGAAATTAAGATTCTTAGCCTTGGGTATTTTGTTACAGCAACTCCAGAAGATAAGACAAACATGATACCCCCATGGGCCTTTGAGGGGATTTAAAACAAGCTTCATTATTCTTTGGTCTACAAAGAACCCTCAGTTACGCAAGATAAGCTCTGTCAGGGGCACTCTCTCCCAGGAGAGAACATAAAATTTAAAACTTTTCCAGTGATAGGCAGAAATATATATAAAATACACATACATGTAGCACACCTATAATCACTATTGATAATTTTTATGAGGTTGAAAGAAGTAATTATGGAATCATATCAAAAAGGTTTCTTCAAAAATAATGAAAAAGCACTTGAGAAATGCTGAGTTAGATTCAGTCAAAATCAAGAATAAGAACATTCCAAGGTAAGTGAATAGCTTCCTTTCACAAGAATTACCCTGAATTCTAAGTCCTCTGATTTTGTCCTGTACCAGTACTTACTGGGAGTGCCTGACAGTCACACAGGAAAGGTCCATCTTGAAGGTGCCTTATTGACAGCTAAATCCTTAATCTCAAAACTCAGCTGTGCCAAGAGATGAACTAACACACGGATATAAAGATAAGTGCTTTCAGGAGGTGAGTTAATACTATGTCCATTTAGCAGAATAACAGCAATAGGTTCTTACTTAGGGTCTATGACCTAGTCAGTCACAGCCTATTGACCCTATTAATGGCATCAGGCATAAGTTCTTTCTTGAGGAGTGTGCCTTAAATTCAACCAGAAACCAATTGGTTACTTCCATAACATCCATGCCACTATTGCATCAGTGAGCATATCTTGTCAGGTTATTCACTATTATAGCTTGCAGAGTTCACAGCTGGGTAAAACTGTCATTTACTTACTCTCCTGGTAGCATGCACAGCACCTTCAGAATCATAGAAGATAGACACGAGGGGTGAAGCTTCCAGTTTGGTACCTACTTAACATTTCCATATTCTGTATCTCAAGTGGTATCTTCAACCACATAGTATTATTGTGAAATTATAGAAAGTAACCAAGAGCAATGGCAATATATTGTAATAGATGGGAATTAAAACAGAGCCCCAAGTGGTCAACATGAAGAGCATAAGAGACTATGGGGTGCTCAGTCCTAAATGGATTTCTTTATCCTACTCACCCCTCCCAAGGATCCAAAATCATCAGAGAAAAGAATTAGAAAGATTGTAAGAGCCAGATGTACTGGATAGCTGTAGCAAAACTGTTTCTTTAGATGTGACACATGATTTCACGGTGGCTGTGGATCAAACCAACAAAATCATAACACAGACAGGGGAGAGGTTTATGAAGTCCCACCTTTAGATAAAGAACTAATGGAAATTGGGAGAGGGAGAGTTGGATTTCTTCAGGAATGAGGCTGCTGAGATGTTATCTATGTTCCAATAGGCAGCTCTATCATATACAGGAAGAACTAAGTGGTCTCAGTGGGTTTAAAAATAAAAGAACATGTGGAATTTGGAGAGATTGATGGTGGGGAAAAGGGGAAGAGTTAGAGGAGAGGGAATGGGAGATGGATTTGATCAAAACACATTCTAAGTATATATAAAATTCTCACACAATAAAAATGAATGGAAAAGAAAGAAACAAATAGAGACCAAAAAAAAAAAAAAATCCCCACTTAGCTGTGTTCACGAACCATCTCTGGTCCAACCCTCTAACAACAAAGAGTACTTCAACGACAAATAATTTTTGCCTATAAAAAATAAATCCTGGAAGTGACCAGAATCAGGCTCATAGGGAACCTGTACAATGACCTTGAATCTATTTTCTTCATTCTGATCTAAAAACTCTTCCACCACAAGTGAAATCCAGGCAGTTGTGAGGCAAGGAAGTCATGTTCTTTCCTTTGAGTTCATCTCTAAAATCTGCATGAATTAATCTATTCAAATCCCATTATAGAAGTCCACCCAATTGTATGAAACATCAAAAATAACATTGTCAGTACAGCGAAGAGTCCAGGTCAAGGTTGGTAAAGGGTTCTAGTCTAAATGACAGGATGTAGGGGTTTGAATGAGAATGGTTCATATATATTGGATTGCTTGGTCCATAGTGATGGAACTGTTTAGGGAAAAATTAGGAGGTATGGCTTTGTTGAAGGAAGTGTGTCCCTGGGCATGGGCTTTGAGGTTTCAAAAGTATATACTAGGCTCAGATTCTCTCAGCCTCCAATGAGATGTCTCTGTCATTTCTAGATCTTTGGAAGTTACTTATAATGCACTTCCTGTTTACTTATGTAATACTATATCCTTCTGGGGTCTTCGATGGAGTTGAAGACAGATAGTTATAGTTTTTATTAGTTATGATAAAAGATAAGTTAGATGAGAAATTTTAGACTCACAAAGATAAAATAGATGAGGGAATATTTTCTTTAATTTTACCAGGTGCAAATAGACCAGATATTAAAACTGTAATTTTTGCTTGATACCTGTTTCATTATATGTAATTTTACTATGTTAAAATTTAAACTTTCTTTTTTATTTAGACAGAAAAGGAAAGATGGCAAGCCAGCCAGGAGTTGAACCTGGAATCTTTTGATTCTACATTGGGTGTCATTTGTAGTCAGAGACTGTGTTTTTGTTTCTGAATAATCACACAGAAACTATATTAATTATAACACTGTTTGGCCAATAGCTCAGGCATATTCCTAGCTAACTCTTACATCTTAAATTAACCCATTTCTATTGTTCTATGTATTGCCATATGGCCATGACATTACCTCATTTTCTATATGTCTTGTTTCCTCAGTGGCTAGCTGGCATCTGCTTGACTCTGCCTACTCTCTATATATATCTCTGTTCAGATTTCTTACCTGGCTGTACTCTGTTAAGCCATTGAAACAGCTTTATTCATCAATCAATAATATCAACACACATACAGAAGGACATTCAATTCATCTTGGCATTTAAATGTTTGGTTTCCAGTTGGTGACCTTATTCGGGAAGGCTTAGGAGGAATGGCCTTGCTAGAGGAAGCCTGTCACTGGTGGAGGGTGATATCTTAAAGACTTGTGCCATTTTCAAGTTTGTCCCTGTTTTTCTGTTTGTGATTCAAGACGTGAGCCATCAGCTCTCAGCTTTCAGCTCCATTTACCATGTCTGCTGGCTGCTACACTTCTCTGCCATGGTGGCCATGGACTCTTGCCCCCCTGGAACTACAAGTCTAAAGTAAACCCTTCTTTATGAGTTGCCTTGTTCTTGGCATTCTGTCACAGCATTAGACAAGTAACCAATGCAATGAGTTTGACTTGACTTACGAAGGCCAGGTAACAATGGAACATTATTAAACTCGGTTCAAGGAAGCTTTGGGGATGACCTGTCTTCCTAAGAAAGAACAAATTCAAGAGCTATAGGATAGAACCCAGTCTCAAACCTTCCACTCCACTGTCTTGGGATACCCTCAAATCCACATCTACCCAGAACATCAGAACAAGACATCACTGGAAAATAAGGTATTTGTATATGCAATAAGTTCACTTAAGATGAAGTCTAAGAAGAATTGGATTGTGGGACCTGGAGTCTAATTTGCCTATTGTCTTTATTAGAAGCAAAGACACCCCAGAGATATTAAAGGAAGAGAGATCACATGGTGATGAGAGCAGAAAGTGGAAGGCTTCATCCACAAACCAACAAGCATTAAACCTTGCTAATGATCACCAGAAACCAGAAAAAGGGAAGAAAAGATTCGTCTCTGTAGCCTGCAGGGGATATGTGGCTTTGTTCACAGGCTTGGTTCAGGTTTCTGGTTTCCAGGCCTAAGGAAGAACAGATTTTTGTTGTGCCAGCCACTGTGTTTGTGATACTTTGGCACAGTGGTCCTGGGAGTCTCGAAAACTTGATCCTCTCTATGCCCCGACCAGTCCAATACACCAGCACGGATGGAGTTATCCAGAATCCTCAATGAAGGGGCTGCAGGGGAAATGACAGACCGAGATGGGAGCAGTTCAAACTTGCCTGGGTGACAAGTGCAGTCCAGGACATCCTGTGTTGTGTCACGTGCTTACATGCCCCTTTTATTGCTAATCAAATCCATAGCTCTTTATCTCACATCCCTTCCCCAAACCTTCAAATTCTGCAAATATCTTCATAAATATCTGCCACATAAAAATTCAGGACCATCTCTAGTCATTCTTATTTACCAGTCCTATTTTAGAAAGATTAATTTACATAGTGTATCAAAGTGAGGGTTCCTTGAAGTCTGGAAAGCTAGTGTTAGACAGTATCTCCACAACTGAAGTTGCCTTCAAAGTCACAGATTGACAGTCTCTTTATGGGGATGACAATCCCACCTCTAGTGCCCTACTGTTAGCCTTACCCTGAGCAGTTCCTCCTAAAGGATTCTTGAATCCCAGTACCATCCTCACCCCCCCACCATGGAGCCAATCAACTCCCTGTGTAACTTTCAGGAGCTCCTTTATATCATGCTTCATTCATTCCTGGGCACAAATGAGCAGAGATAATTTAATTTGTCCTGTTCTCACTCAGCACCCTGTAAATAGTGAGTTGGGAGGAGTGTGCCAAAGCACAAAGTTGTTTGACAGAGTGGAGAGCAAGGGATTACATGCTTCCAACCACACCACTGGTCTTACTTTACTGTAGACATTCTCATGATGACAGCCCCTTTCCCATATCCCTTCACATACATGATCTCATTCATTCTCATGCTCAAAGTAGCTAAATAAAAATGTCCACAGCTAAAATCTGGATCTGAGCCTTATTTCTCCCTACCAGCTTATGAATCTGAATACATAGCCTGGAGTCATTAAATTAAATCTAAAAGATAATACAAAGGCAATTGAAGACTCTAAATGCATCCAAAGGTGTATACAAATACTCTATATATTATATAACATATATATATATATATATAATATACTCTAAATGTATGCAAAGACCTTCATAAAACAAAGATCTCCTCTAGACCTCCTCCTTTCATCAAGACACTTGTCAGCAGGGACAATTTTCTCTTTGTTGTCCTACTATGTGACTATATTTCCCAATGGGAACCTCAGAATGGTGCCAACTAATCTTACTGATGTCTTTGCTCACTAAGTGTCATACACAGTGAAGTTGTGTGAGCATGATTTGCTGAATGGGAATATGAACTTTTAGCAGTTACGGTCATTTGAACTTTGTTTTCTAGCCCTATTTTTTGGTGAAAACCCTTCATGTGCATTTGGGTTTCCTTCCCTAATTGTGTTCAAAATGATGATCAAAATGAAAGAATGCTTTCTAGATCCATCCGTTTGCCTGCAAATTTCAAGATGGCATTATTTATTTTTCTGCTGTGTGTACTCCTGAGTAAATTGGTAGCATGGGGACCTTGGGAGAAGATTGAAGGGAGCAGAGAAAAATGTAGAGCTCAATAAAATTAATAAAGAAAATGAAAGACTGTGCTTAATGTAAGGAAACTCTACATTCTGCCTATATACTTAGATTTTCGCCCTGAAAACCAACCATAAATCTTTTTCTTTTTTCGCTTTCCCCCTCTCTTTCTCTGTATGTATGTGTATACTCATCTTAGTTTACCTTCTATCGTTGCAATAAAGACCACAATTATAAGCAACTGTGGCATTAAGGTTTATTTGATTTACATGTCCTGTTCTCCATCTGTCACTGCAGGAAGCCAAGGCAGAAACTGAGACCATAGCTGAGGCCGAGGCCATGAAGGGACACTGCTCACTGGTTTGCTCTTCTTGACTCACTTAGCTTGCCTGTTCTGTGCAACCCAGGACCACCTGTCCGGGGGTGACACTACCCACAAAAGGCTGAGTCCTCCCGTTTCAATCACCAGCTAAGAAAGTGCCCCAAAGACTTGTCAACATGTCATTCAAAGGGAGGCATCTTCTCAATGGTGGTTCCCGCTTCCCAAATGACTCTAGCATGTGTTAAATTGACCAAAAATGAATAAGAATACCAAGCCCAGCATTATAAGGATAGAATAATTATTCTGAGAAAAACTCAGGGCACGGCATTGAATCTGACTATGAAGCAATGAGTCCTTGTTATTGCACTAGCAGAAACCTGGTAGCTACTCTGTCTGTTAAGTTCATAGTTGCTGAAACTGACCAGTAATGTACTCTGTAATTAGAACCCACCAGTGAGAATATGAAGTGTGAACTTTTGCTTTCTGTCGGGGATTGCCGCTCTCCTCCTCCTCCCAAGAAGCTCCCTCAATCCATTTACATCCAACTCCTCTCACACATTGTAATTTAAAAGTTGAGGCCTGCCTCCATCTCATAAAACTGACCCGTCACTGTGGAATAACTCACCCACGGATAGGGGGATGGGGAGAGATCCACTAAAGAAGAAGGCAGATGAGTAGGACCATGGTTTGCAGAGCTCATTGCTCAGTCTGCCCATGCGTGATGCTAACTGGAGAGTGGGACTCTGGGATGTGCAGTGTTTTTTCAGAGAGTGTGGACTCTGCATAGCGAAAAGATTCAGTGGCCGCTCTTCACGCCCCTCGCCTGTTGACCTTTTATGGGCTGAGCCCACATGCCTGACTAAATGATGTGTTCCAGCTGTAGCTATATTTTCTACCTTCCTTGTTACTTAATTGATCCTGGCTGTGCCTGGTCCTGCAAAGAGCCCTCCCAGACCTTGCAACATGTGCTATATATCCTGTGTGTACTCCTGTGTCCTGACAAGGAACATAAAAAATCAGAGATGGCAGGAGACAAGGGGAGGGGGAAAGTCGACAGAACACTCAGAATGCAAATTATTTGGCTCTCTGTGGACTTCCTCAACCACTGTCCACTGCATCAGGGATCAACTGACTTTCTTCCCGCAAGCAGCTCATCTCTTGAGACTTAGATTTTTCCTTTAAACTTTAGACACTATAATCACTGACAGAGATTTAAAAACGAAAGAAAAAACTCAACTCAAAACAACAAATGTTTCCCTCACTCATTCTTTGTTCTTTTAGCCACATGTACTAAGTTCCTTCTAAATCCTTGACACGGTCCTGGCCTCCAGGGAAGCAGGTGAACTCAGAGGCCAGGCCCTTGGTACAGCTCTCAGTCTTAAAGAAAGGTGCAGACACAAAAGCAAATAGCGAAAGTACTGTAGGCCTGTGATAGCCTAGTGCAGCAGCTCTTGATGTAGCATCAGGGGCCTAGGATAGAGAAGATGTGTGAGGCCTAAACACATCTCACAGTAGAGTGAGCAGGCCATCTGCATTTATCCTTCATTCTCCCACATGTGCCAAGGGGAGGAAGTCTCTGGAGATGGTGTGCTCTGTGCACTCAGCACAGGAGGAATGAGAATCAGGGGGAGCAAGCCAGTCGTCCTCTACAGAAGCAAAAGCAGACCCTACTCTCACACTTTTAGTTATTCTTCACAAGAGGTGTTGTTGTTAAAATTATCGACAGGCTTGCTGCTTCTAGAGGAGTGAACAAGAATGCAACAGATTCTCAGACTGGACACAGAGGGTATGGACAGACATAACGAACTCTCAAGATGCATGCAGTGGATATGGATAGACATAACGAGCTCTCAGAATGGATGTAGTGGGTATGGACAAAAATAACGAATTCTCAGAATGGATGCAGTAGGTATGGACAGACATAATGAACTCTCAGAATCGATGCAGTGGCTATGGATAGACATGAGTTCTCAGAATGGATGCAGTAGGTATGGACAGACATAACACACATAAGCAAAGAGCGCACAAGCCAAATATCTTTGGGGAATCTCAATAATTTGGAATTATCTACAACTGTCAAGAAGCAAATAATAAAATAGCACAGATAGAACCTGCATATACTTTGCCCAGCTCCCCTTAATGACACATCACAAGAGTCCTTTGTCACAATTGCAGTTTGGTAATAATTCAGTACTATTAGTCATATATATTATTTACCTTGGCTTACGCATACACACATATGTTTCATATATACAAACACACACATGCACACAATTACACACACACACACACACACACACACGGAGAACAGGGTCTCTCTACGCAATCCAGACTGGTTTTAGACCTGTGGCTTTGCTGCTTCAAGCCTCTTGAGAGCAAAGATTATAGGCATATACACTGTACTCAGCTCATTTATAGAATTTGTAAGTGGATCCCTCTGTCTCTGTCTCTGTCTCTGTCTCTGTCTCTCTCTCTCTGTCTCTCTCTCTCTCTCTCTCTGTGTGTGTGTGTGTGTGTGTGCGTCCACAGTTCTATAAAGTCTTATCACACCTCTAGATTCACATAGTTGTTCCTTGAACCTGGATGCAGAACTCTCCACACCGCAGCACACTGAGCCTTACTGTGTACTCTTTCACCCCACTCCCAGTTCTAATTCCTGGTAACCATGGATCTATTCTGTATGGTTATAATGGATCCCTCCAAGTGTAATCACATAGAGTAAAGCAACCTGAGACAGCTTAGGTGTTAAGATGGCTTGGTGCTCCTCCAGATTACCAGAGTTTGTTTCTCAGCACCCACACGGGGCAGTTCACTTGTAACTCCAGCTCTAGGAAATCCGATGCTGTCTTCTGGCCTTTGCAGGTATGGCATACAACCCCCCATATTTACATGGTTTAAAAATTGCAGTCTAGAAATTGTATGCATACATCATGTGTTCTTTTCCATTTACTATGCAGTACTCCACTGAATGCATGCACCAGTTGGTTGGCTCATCACCAATTAAGGGACATTCGAACTGTTTTTAGTGTTTGATTGTTAGGGGTGATCTACTCTGGGTATTTATTTATAGCTTTTCATCTATGCATACTTTTTTCTTTTTCTAGGCTAAATGCCCAGAACATGTATTTAGTGGGTTATGTGGAAGGATATTTTTAGGTATATAAGAAACAACCTGATGTTTCGAGAGTGGTTTCTTTCCCGTCTACACTATGTAAGAGACCATTTGCTCCACATTCTCTTCAATACTTATTACTATCAGTGTGTTTTAATTTGGCTGTGATAGTGGGAGTGTGATGATATCTCCTTGAAACTGTAATTTGAATCCCTAAGAGCTAATCACAGTGAATTTCTTTTCATATGTTTATCCATATCTACCTTTGAACAACTGTTGTTACAAGGCCTTTGTCTACGTTTTATCAAATTGTTTATTAACTTATTGTGTAGTTCAGAGGGTTCTTTTATGTTTGGGATACGAGCATTTTGAATATCATTCGCAACGTTTTTCTTGTGAAGGGCTTTTTAGAATTCCAGTTTGTTGACTTTTTTAGTGAGTCATGCCTTTGTCATCAAGCCCAAGAATTCTTTGCCTAGGCCTAGGTTGTCAAATCTTCTTATAAATATTTTTTTAAGCATGTGAAATGGTCTTTTAAAAAAGTTTCAAAAACTACAAGTCTATGTATGTGTGCAACACTTTCAACACGAAATATTCTTTCGAAAGGTTAAAAGACTGTAAGCCTAAGCGTGTGCACAACACTTTCAAATCGTAGTAATGGGCCCTCGAATTAGAACTCGTTTGTGAAGAAGAACATGTGGTAAGAGAAAAGACGGAACCAGGCTTCCCAGGGAAGCAGAATCCCCAGTCAGAATATGTTGTTCACAGGGGCAAGAAATGGCTTTCCTCTTTCTTCCTCTCTTTTTTTCTTCCTCGCCCTCTTTCCCCTCTCTTTCTCCCTTTCCCTCAGCATAAGAAAAAATGGGCCAAAGGCATCTTAGAAAGTTTGAGCAATGGAGCAAAGGCCAACAGTGATGAAACATCAGGAGCAGCCACGTCCCAGGAGATGTGGGAAGAGGGTATAAGGAGAGGGGGAGAAGAGGTGGGAGATGGGGTGGGAGGGAGAAGTCAACTGTGCACAGACCAGTGTGATCTACGGACAGGCTGTTCCACAGCCTTCTTAGAATGGCTTCCCATTGCCAACTGAGTTTTATTGAAATCAGTTCATTACAACAAACATTTTTCTTCCTGTCAGATCACAATGATTTTTCCAACACTAGCTACAGAGTCGTGATTCCATTTACTTTATGACGTGAGTGAAGAGTGACAATGGGGTGAGGACCAGTTTCATTTCTATGCACCAGGCTCAACATAGCCCACGCTTCATAGCTCCTCCTGAGGACCCGAGAGATTCTTCTCTGATGCCATGCCTGCCAGCCTCCTTTTAAGTAGATATGCCCAGTGGCATTTGGATGATGGTTCAGTCAAGTGGCACACACAGACATCCATAATAAAGTCTCTGTTCTGGCTCTCCTCTGTCTTCGAAGCATTTTAGATGACCCTAGTTGTCCAAAGACTGGGACCAAGTGGGCCCCACACTCCGCTGAGGAGAACAACTACCCCCATCTGGAATACCTCTTTGGGAACTTATGTAATCCATCCATCAATTTCTAAAAAAGCCCCTGCAGAAGGACATTTGTTACAGTGACTAACATGGTGCTAACACTCTTTGAGGGCAGCGGTCCCACTGTGTGTCTATCCCGCTGTGCCCACGGAAGCTGTCTCACAGGCAAACTGCACCATTTAGTTTGCTTTTTATTTTGTAAAGATCATTTTTCAGCATCGTGATCAAATTATCACATTCAGGAAATAACCAGGTATAGATAAAAAAAAGAAAAGAAAACTACCCTAAGCCCTTAAGGATCCTTGACAATACCACAGAGCAGAAACTAAAACAACTGGCTACAACTGGCTAGGCATGTAGTCCCCAGGGCCTAAAACACATCTCCATAGCATCTATGTCCCGCACCCCCCCACCCCCCGCCCCGTAACTGACTGAGCTCACAAGCCAGCTGATAGAGGCAGCTGTTCTCCACAAAAGAGCCTGAGACCCCTGTTTCCCAACTTTGCGATTACCAGGGTCACCTGACTGAAATGTTCCTAGTCATAGGAGAGAGGAGAACAGAAGAGCTGCGTGGAGCTCTGTGTCTGTGTGTGTCACCATACTAAACTTCCATCCAGGTGCCCCATCCACACCTACCTGGGGGGTAGAAATGGCATTCTGAGGAAAATCTCACTGGTCCTCAAGGGCAGCCGTGAAGTGCTTGCTATACTGAGCCTGGCGCACAGGAAGCAAACACGCTGGTTTGTTCCATGTCCTTGTATACAAACTTGATTGATGACATGAAGTCTCTGCAGCTGGTATTGGGAACTCCTTGGGATCTGACAAAAACGTTGTCATAATTAGCTTCTTGCAATCAGCTATAATCTGGACTGGGAAGAATTCTGAGAATTTTGCCATTTCTTTTGTTGGCTTCTGCTCTCCTGTCCTCCTAGCTTTTCTTTCTGGCAGTGTTACAATATTCTGCCAGGCTAGGGACATGGCTCGGTACGTACGACTGTTGGCTGTGCAAGCATGACATGTGTTTAAATGCCCAACACTCATGTGAAAGCTGGGTGGGATCACATGTGCACCCGTGACCCCCATCCTGTGAGGGACAGAGATAGGAGAATGACTGGGGTTTGACCACAGTGGCCTCGCTCCCGGTTCAGAGAAAGACCCTGTCTCAGTAGTCAAATATAACCAATAAAGACACCTGATGGGATCCACAGACACCTATATATACCATCCCTGCCACACATACAACCTCCTGTTGTCGCTGTATGCATGCTACTACTAAAACCATCACAGACATCATTATTTCATAATTTGGTAAATGACTGGGCTCCCTTACTTTAGGGGAAATCAATTTCTTCTTTCTCCAGTTTCTTTCTTTCATAGGTCCAACATTCGAAAATTGGTTGTTGTCATTGCCAAAATCATCATGGCTTCTGCCACCTCCAAAATCCATTTCCTTCATTGACGAATTCATTGGCGTCATCTCCACAACCATGAAACTCACCATCCCCACAGCTGCCATCAAGGCCACCATGGACATTGCAGGCTGCTACCTCCACCACAGCCCATTTCCAAGAGCCACTTGACATTCTAGCTAGATAAGACACCAGCATCTGCTTCCACTGGTTCCTCAAGTCACAGTAGGGTCACCTGTGGGGACTGACTTGGAGTCACCAGGCATTTGCAGGTCTTTACCCTCCAAGCCATTTCATCCACCTCCTAATCATTACTTTTTAAATTTCCTTCTAACAGAGACATTCAGCAACTTTCCCAAAGTAACAGAGACAGCAGGAAGTTGAAGGGGGATTGGAATCCAGCCCAGAGCAACCCAGGATGCTGTGTGCTTACTATTTTCTTGATCCCCCTTTACCCATTGAATTTTTTAATATCCTTATTTGTTGCTGTCCTTTCTTTTGACATCTACAAATATTCCCCACTTAAAGTTAACTAAAATGGTGTTGTCACTAGTGACTGCCAGAACCAATGGATAAAAGTTCGTTCATTATAAGAAATGCTCGATTATTGGGCTTCTCAATACACGGGGTGGGACTTGAGTCAACCCTTTAATCCTTTGCCAGTCAGGTCTGAAGGTACTTGAGCGCTGGAATAGTATAGTCATAGAAACTTCTGCTTGGAAAACTCAAGTTAAAAATCAAAGGGCTGTGAACATAACATTATCCATCACAAGACAAAATCAACTTCATACACTCATTCTTTTAATTATCTCCTAACGCTTTGTGAATAAACCTGCTATGGCGATTTTCTATTGGAAGAAAAAGATAAACGTTATGCCTTCTGCCCAGGTGCCTTTGATCAGAGGGAGACAAACGGTGGCAATTTGTCCAGCCATCACAGGTGACAGACCAGCACATTCAGGGCAGCTTTAAAAGAGTTGTGGTTACAAGTCTGTCTTCCATCTCACGTTGCATTAACACTGTGAGCGTTGTGATGCTTGTTCTGATGAGTGTCTTATAGAATGAAGATACACAAACACAGAGTTCTGAGGTCTCAGAGCAGGAACAGCCTACACCGATGGCAGGGAAAGCTTCATAAAAGCAGGGACATTTAGGGTGAATTTCTAAGAAATAAATGGGAGTTGCGAGAGAGGAGGAAAGTTCATTCCAAATGGAGTCCAGGCATGTTCAGTGCCACAGCGCCAGGAGAGAGGCAAGTGAACCATGGCTGCAAGGCTGGGAAGGGCTGGGCACTGGCTGTGTGATCGCTACGAGGGAGAGCACTCACAGTGTGCCAGCGAAGCCTTGGTAGAAGCTCAGCAAGAGCATCACAAGGAAGGCTAAGTTTGCATCAAAGAACAACGCAGTTGCAGAGATGTTTGAAGCTCTCCACTTTGCTTCACTGAGATAAAAATTCTTCGTTTCTGGGAATTGTCAAAGGCACCAGGATGTTTTCTAGCCTGGGAGTGAGCTGCTTCTGCTTATTGGAGAAGCACTGTAGAGATCTAGTATAATTTTATATCACCTGTACGAAAGTCATTAGGAGGAAGACTTGGCCATCTCATGTGGTCGCAGGATCTCTGAGAAAGGGTTACGGCTAAGGTTTATTGTTAAATGCAAAGATTTGATGTCCCTTCTGTAGATTCATCTTGGACTACATCAGTTAGGTGCCTGGCTAACTGCTTCTTCCTCGATACTGCTATTACATGGAGGAGGAAAAAGAAAGAATCAGAGTTCCAATAAAACATGACTTAAAAAATCTGCTCTTCATATAAATAGAAAAATGTTGCTTTGTTGTTCTTAGGGGCAACAAGAATGGAAAACAAGGGGTCTTACTATATAATTAGATAACACTGTGGGGTGTGTGTGTTGTCTCTGCACATTTGTTTGTATGGTTATAAGGGCCTGGAGCCCAGAAGATCCTGTCTGAGACCCTGCTCCATTACTCTTTCCCTTATTACCTTAGCACAGGGACTGGCACTGAACGTGGAGCAAGGGGACAACCAGTAATCTTAGTGACTCTCCTGTCTTGCTAGCCTCCGGTACTAGTGTCATAGGGAAGAGTGACCATGGCCCAGCTCTAGGACCCAAATTTAGATCCTCGGGATTGCACACAAGTGTTTTTATCTGCAGGGCTTCCGGCTCGACTTCTTGTTATTTATGGCTAAAAAGGGAGACTTGACTCTACACATAGATTTTGAATCAGAAATCTATGCTTGCTTACTCATAGAAGCCTTTGCATTGGCTTCTCCTCACATTCTCCCTGATACTCCTAAAAGCAATACCAGGTATACTTTGTGGGCACCTAGTGTAGGAACTCTTGTTCTTCCCTAGAGGATGCAGCAATTACCATATGAGGCAATGGAGCCAAACGGGGTGGAAATGAAGAGAGAGATGCTGATCTCAACCAAGGAAGGTTAGGGAAGATATCTGGAGAAAGAGGTCAGGCAAAAAGACTAGAAAAATTACCGGAGTCAGAAGGGTGGATGTGCAAGGTGAAATGTGGTCTATTTGGAGAAAGCAAGGGACAACGTGACAACTTCTTACAGCCACAAATAGGTCTAACACCTGGAGCAAAGAGAACCCTTGTAAGTAAAGAGAGAACGCTGGTAGATAACTAGAGGCCAGAGAGTCTCAGCCTCCACATTTGTGGGTCACAGAAGCAGGGTACCAATCAGGGTCCTGGCAAGAAACTGAAAACATCGACCCAAATAACCAAACAGTCACAGAGCTGGCTCAAGGGGTAATGGGATCTCAGCACTAAGAATCAGGGTTAACTAGCAATGTTTCCAGACCTGAGGAAGTAGTGGAAGAAAAGGGGATTAGAGTCTGGGTGAATGAGTTGTCTATCAAGGGATGTGGTTAGAAAGGGGCCTATCCATGTCTGGGACCTTGAGTATGCCCCCTCCCTAGCCTCCTGCCCTCATCTCTACTTAGTACCTTTGTGATGACAGGACCCTGATATGAGTGGAGGATTACCTAGTGTATGTTAGTCTTGGGCAATGGCTGTGAGGGACTCGAGGCTAGGTTAGTGGAGATAGGCAGACTTTGCTTTAAGTCTGCATAGCACAAGTCCATAGCCTGGAGTCCTAAACTGAACAAGGACAAAGCAAGCTGAGCATGGATAGTCCCTGCTCTCTGCTTCCTGCTGCAGTGTGACCAACTGCCCTAACATCCTGCAGTAAAATCCTGCCTTAAAACCACCAATTCCCGACTATGAAGGCCATACCTCCAAGCTGTGACGGAAAATAAACCCTTTCTTCCCTAAGTAGCTTTCGTTAGGTATTTTGCTATAACAACTAGACAAATAACTAATATAATCTCCAACTGAGAAAAAAATCAGCCAAGATGCCATGTGCAAAAGTGCCATAAGGAGGCAGGGCCAGACCCCAAGAAGAAAGCTTCATCCTTGCTGGCCCTGTATCCAAAGAGCAGCTGGATCAGTGCTGACCTTCGTGGAGATACATAGGACCTCAGTTAAAAGACTGCAAATATCTTGTGAGGCATGACATTTAGATACACACTACACACAGGCACTACACACACACACTTCCTAACGGGGTTGTGTCCCTACATTTTGTTAAAAGCATTGCCATCGATGAAAACTGTCGTCAGGAGAGTGAGATAAGTCAGCAGGTGAAGGCACCATTGGTTAAGCCTGATGACCCGAGTTCAATTCCCCGGGACCCAGTGATAGGAAGAGAGAGTGGACACTTGTGTGCTCTCCTCTGACCATCATACCATACCATATGCTCACACAGAAATATACACAACAAAATATAATTTAAAAACACCTACTTTTTTAGATTTTCAAATTAGAACTAGCCTTCTGAAAGCCTCTGGGTTACTTATTGGATCCACAGAGCAGTTCATGGAACACTAGATCAGTTTTCTTGAGTGACAGCTGGGTTCAGTTGAGGGACTTGGAAGGAGATAATGTCAGCAGAGTAATAAAGAGTGAGAAGGGCAGCCCGGGCAGAGCCTGTCATTTGAAGTCCCGCACAGCAGCCATGTTTCTTTGTGTAGGCTGTAGACAAGGACTCATCAGACACCCACTGGACAATGGGCCCAGACTTCAAACTGACGCCCCTCTTACACAAGTACCCACACTCTTTTCACGAAAACCACCATGTCTTTGTGTACACACAATTCCAGCGATACGTTCAAAAGCTACCTTTTGAAAATAGGCAAAACTATCTCTTCCTTTTCCCTCTGCTGCTATTGGTCTCAAATTCCTCATGTCACAGGCTGCATCTCTCTCATGCCCATTCTCTGAAGCACTTCTGGGGAAATGAAACTTACATGATAAACAGTGTAACCTTTAGTTCCCAATAACCATTAAATAAATGAGGATTTTATAAAAAAAAAAAAATTCTGTAAGCCCCAGCTGTTAAAGCGTTTCTCTAACAAGACAACAAAACCCTGTGTTTATAGGCTAAGGAAAACAGCGTAGCATGAAGAGTGGTTTCTTCTTGGGCAATAAAATGTGATCTTAAAGAATGCAAAATAGTGATGCAAATAAATTCTCCTTTACCTACATAGTTCAAGGGTCATAGGAGAAACTTCTGGAAAGTGTTATCGCCCCTGGATTCTTGTGTTGCCATGGAACCCAGTTCTTCCTTACAGGCTTCACCTGAAAGATCACCACGGCAACTATGATAGAAAAAAGAATTTCTTCACAGCATGGCAATTTCCACATGCTAGTTCTAAGCACATGGCAGTTCTAAGCAGCCATGGCAGCATTAAGTCAGGGGCTTCCATCGGCTTGTCCTACGTACTCATTTTTTGGAGCTGGTGCTGAACTTTCAGGGACTCCAGGAAATACTAGCTCTAGAGCTCCTCATGAACTTCCTCAGGTCTTTTTGCTATGTGGGTGTCCCACTGAGTCTGACCAAGGCCATCTGTGTAGCCTTGGGATTGGAACTACCCATTGGTGCCTGGTGGGTTCACCACTGGGTACAAAACTGAAGACAATGGTATTCCCTCTCAGAGAGCCTATCACTATCTCACAGCGCCTATCACCACCCCGACTTCTCATCACTCAGAAGTCAGGGTGGTGGAGTCCTGATCCCCTCTTCCATGCATGACTGACCATTGAACCCTAACTCATGCAGGCCCAATGTAAATACCCGTGGCTGCTATGAGTTCTAGATTATGTTGGTTAGGTCATGTCGAGAGGCTAGGGTTTGACTGTCCTTCTTCCTACCTTTTGGCCCTCATCCCACAATGTTCCCTGAACCCTAAAGGTAATGGTGGAAGTAACTTGTTTAGGGCTGAATGTTCACTCATCCCTTAGTCTCAACGTCTTCAGCAGCTATCAGCCTTTGCCTTTCCCGCTGTTCACTGGACGGAAACAGAGACTTTTCTGGCTAGGTTGAGAGTACCTTTTCTTATGCTAGACCTGGGGAGTGGAGCAAGAGGTGGGCTCTAGCCCAATATTGTAACCAGAAGCTAGAATATACAATATGTATGATACATCTGTCACTGCTATTCTTTAGAGGCTCCTAAAAGTTCCAAAAGTCTTCCTCCTGACCCTATTCTTATTTCATGGATCAGAAATTCTTCTTTCCATCTTGTTCATCCAGTCAGCTACCCTGCACATCACATGTCCTTTCCACACACTTGTCTTCTGGAGCTCTCATATCAGACTCCAGATACCCAGAACCATGGTGGCCAACGTTATTATGTCTTCCAGTCTTTGTCACATACATTAAAATCCAGTTTTGATATGTTAGGAGTACAGAAGCTGATAACTGTCTTGACAACTTTGAAAAGACATTAATTTTGCAGGTTGACACAACCAAGTGTACAGGAGATTGCATATCTTAAAAGATTGGTGCAATATCAAGCTCTTTGGGCTGACGAGGGAGGGGGACTTGATTGGGGGAGGGGGAGGGAAAGGGGAGGCGGTGGTGGGGAAGAGACAGAAATCTTTAATAAAAAAAAAAAAGAATCACAAAAAGAAGAACAAGCCTGGGGAATCCCAGAGAATGAGGACATCCTATGTGTTGGTGAGTTGACAAAAGGGAAAGCTGATCCCATGTTTTGCATAGAAGAAATGGTTCAATGGTCTTTATTTCTGTTTCTGAAATGACGTCATAGACCACACTGCATACAGTGGTGATGTCCATCGAGCTACATTGCCTCTATTCTCTTTCCATGCTGGAAGGAAGCTTTAGTGGTTTTGAAAAGCCATACACTTTTAAGTTAAGCAGAACCAGATCTTAACCTTAATTTAGCTGTTTATATACATGCAATTTGGAGCAAGGCTGGCAATCTTATTGGTTTCAGTTTTATGATCTGTAAAATAGATGTAATGACACCCACCTTGCAGGGTCATTGTAGAGGATGAATGGGCACACATGGGCACCAATTTGAGTACATATAGTAGGTAGTACTTAAACTCAAGTCTATTAAAATATTTTAATTTTCTGCTTTAGTTGTATCTTGCTAATGGAAAATGTATAATAGAAAGTAATAACTTGTTTATATTTTTTAAATGAATCAATTTCTAGTTGAAAGATATTGCATGCCGGTACTACAGAAATCAAAAGATACAAAGAGCACTTTTGAATACTTTTACCTTTACAGCTTGTCCTCTAAAAAGTGACTTTTGTGACCCATTGTATATGCTTCTAGAAGATTTATGTATAAGCCTAAGTATTTATGTACGTAAATACTTTCAGAAGGATTTCATTTTAAAACCAATAAGTCTTTTTATCTTGCAAACTTGACTTTTTTTCATTGTTATGATGAAATACCTGACTGCAACAGCCTGAGAATGGAAGGATTTCTTTTGACTCATGATTGCAGAGAGCTCATCCCATGGTTACTTGACCTCCTATGCTTAGACAGAACATGACATGATGGTACTATGTTGGAGAAGACAGCTGTTCACTTCATGGCTGACAGGAAGCAGACTGCAAAACATGAGAGGACCTAACACAAGATACCCTAAGCATTCACCCCAAGAGACCTAATTCCTAAAGCTAAGCCTCATTTTCCAAAGTTTCTAGAGCCTCTCAAGCAGCTGGGGAGCAGGCACTTAACATATGAGATGTGGGGGGGGGTGTTCACATTCAGAGCATAACACATTACTTCAGATTTTAAAAATCAATGCCTAGAGCAATTCTAGGTCAGAGTCTGGTGTGAGATCTGTCTTACATCTGCTGGGAGCAAGAATAGTACTAGGCCATTGGATGCAAACCTCTGTCAGCTGTGAAGATAAGTGACATCGTGATATTCACAGGTAGAACTAGAAGATATACTGAGGGGGGAGGGTAACCTAGACTGAGAAAGCCAAATGTCATATGATCTCTCCTATCTGTGGATCGTAGCTCTGGTGCTTCAGATTTGAGTATATAAGCTATAGTAGCCACAGAAGCCAGGAAAGATAGGTACTGTGGGGATTGGGAGGATGAGCTTTAGGGAGATGGATAGTAGGACACGAGGGCTATGAAAGGAAAACAGAAGGACTTTACTGGGGAAGGGGAAGAAATGTAAAACAAAGGAGAAAGGAAAGAGAGACAATACCAAGTATATAAGCTTACACAGTGGGGGTGGGGGTTGACCAAATGGAGTTATGCCACACTGGGTGATTATATTCCTCCAAACAGCCATAGATTATCTACAAAACCCTGGTGCCAGTAATAGGAAAATTTCCTTCAAGTTGTTGTTAGAGGGGTCAGGGTCCCAAGGGACTCCCCAAATAAAATAGATTATTTATATTTCCCTTGGTTACTTCCCAGAAAATGAGGGTAAGACCTATTGCTGAGTTGGAAACACAAGATTTGGAGAAATCAAGCTGAGATTGACCTTGAAGCCTCCTCTTTGAGGACTAGCTCCAACAGCATCAGAAGGAACTACTCAAGCTGCCAAGGGAGAAAGCAATAAGTCCTCTCCAGATATAAAGCCCATGAGTCACAATGACCAGTCCTGGAAGATATTTCAAAGGGGGGGGGCAAACTACTGCTGCTTAATAACATCTAAGGTCCTTCCCAATAGCAGGAAAGCAGAGGACTAGAAAAACTGATGCTATGGATTGTCTTCTAGACATGACAGGGATGCTGCACCCATAAAATTTCAGCAATGTTTGACTAAGCAAGCCCCACATAATGACCGCATCAGCCAACATGCCAATTTGGATGCGGGAAATTTCCCAAGGCCCTATCCTTAGATAAGTTGTTCTCAACCTTCTTCGTGTTGCAGCCTTTTAATACAGTTCCTCATGCTGTGGTGACTCCAACAACAAAATTATTTTTGTTGCTACATCATAACTGTCATTTTGCTACTGTAGTATGCAACTTAATGTAAATTCCTGTGTTTTCCGATGGTTTTAGGTGACTCTTATGAAAGGGTCATGTGACTCCCAAAGGAGTTGGGACACATAGGTTGAAAACCCCTGTCTTAGATGAATATCTATGGGCAACTAATGGCTTTAGGGTAGGTGGGGGAAGGAAAATCAGTGAGACGGCTATCCAGTCCCAAGTCATCAGCCCTAAGCACATGTACATACAAGTAACACTGAATGGACTTGATGGATTTGTGTGTGTATGTGTGTGTATAATTATAAAAGAAGAGTCCTGAATTTGAAAGGGAATTGGGGTGAAGAAAGAGTTGGAAGGTGAAGGTGGAGAGTAGAAATGATGTAAATACAGTACTAATGGATGAATTTCTCAGAATAATAAGAATTTAAAAATATAGACAGGTTAAGGATTGGTTGGTAGAATTTTTTTATTTGTTGAGATAACTGAGAGGGTTACTAAGAAACAATGACATCAGTTGTCCCAGATGCTGGGGCAAAGGAAAGGGTTTGGAAGTGCAGAATCAATACACCCCTCTTCGGGAGGAAGCAATGCCCTTTTGGAAGGGAGATGCAGTTCCTTAGTACCTTTCTCCTTGGTTATCTATAACGTGGTGTCAGGACCTGTGAGAATCTGGGCAGTGGGCTCCAGGAACTGGCTTAGTCCCAGTACTTTCCCCAAAGTACATTATGGAGGAAAGGACCTGCTGAGTTGGGAAAGTGAGCTTTGCGTAGAAAAACCATGACCATCAAGTAAAAAAAGAATGAAAATGAAATTTCTAGCCTCCCTGATATTAAAGAAAATAATGTGTCGTTTCTTATCTCCAAATACTGTTGCTGAATTAAATCCCTGTGTGCTTTAATGGGAGCTGAAGTTTGAATAATAAAAGTTAAATGAATGAGGCTCAAGGGGACAGACCCATCCTTACCAGTCAGTTGCATGCAGCAATGTGGGGGTGCATGTCTGTAATCTCAGTATTGGGAGGCTGAGACAGGAGGATTGACACAAGGCTATCTTGGGCTCCAAAAAAAAAAGTTCCAGATCAAGCTGGACTGCCAAGTAACCTTATCTCATATAAACAAATGATCAAACAAACAAAACACATGAGAAAATCCAGGGGTGCAGAGAGCACAACAGGTGAAAGACAGGTGAGCCTCAGAGACTACAGAGGGATGTAACAGTGTTCACCATGGCTGTCTTTGTCACAGGCCATGTTCAAGAGTGTGCTCTTCATTCTAACCACTCTAGATGGCTCCAAGTGTGAGTTCAAGGTAGGCTGATCAAGAAAGAAAAGGTGTGAAAGGAGGGGCACATTTTGCATAAATCTCTTTGGCACAGCTGTAGAAGTCACGGAGAAGAGTATGCAGAGGCCTCTTAGAAGCATGTTACAACTATCCAAAACGAGGTAATGGCACCTTCATCTAGAAATGGAACAGTGGTGTGTAGGGTATTTAAGACATAGCAAAGACTCTGGCCAGACCCGAGGGCATCTCCACTATCTAAGCACTGTTCCCTGAGAGAAGCATTCACTTGATCACCAGGGGACTTGAGAGAAATAGGGAGTTTCATTTTGACAGTATTGAAAATGAGGTGTTGTTGAGACAGGTGGCTGAAGGGGAAGAGCTGCTCTATGATGCAAGACAGAAGAACCTGTGTGTTGTTTAGAAATAAGCCAAGGTTTCTCCATCTTCAGAGTTCATATTCCTATGTCCTTCACTTTCCCAGGCGATGCTGATGATGGTGAAAATGATAGCTATGATGCTAAGTACTGTTGATCAATGCCCACTTTGTTCTAGGCACATAGATACTCTACTTAACTATTCTAGCACTCTAGGTTTGCTTGCTAACCCACTTGATGGTTGAGAAATTGAGGCCTAGGAGCACATAGTCAATCAGTCTCAGAGGCGTAAATCACATACAGATGATTTGTTCTTACAATGGGAACACTGTTCATATCTAAATTATAACGTTATTCTAATGGTCAGATTTGCAATAATACATTACATTTGTGAAGCACCAATTATATACTAGACACTGTTTTGCTGTTTGTTTTTTATTTGTTCTTTGGTGATGCTGGGGGTCAAACCCAGAGATTTGTATATGTTAGGTAAGTGCTTTATACTAAGCTACAAGCACAGCCTTCAACAGTATTTTAAAGGTTCTTTAATTTAATTCTTGCAACAAGATTATATGAGTAATGATATTACTACTCCCATTTTAGAGATGGTAAAGCAAAGGTGTAGAGAATGTAAATAGCATCCTATGTCTGTGAGTTAAAGGTAAAAATAGATCTTGAGCTATCAAGATCAAGTGTCTTATCTACTATGTGAAACCAATTGTTTCGAATTTGAAAAGTGACTAAGACAATTGCTAATACATAGTACCATTCATGGTACAATCCAAGAAATTTAAAAAAAAATAGTCTCAGGACTTAACCAAGGATCTTATGAAAAACAAATCAGACTAAAATCCACATTCATATTATAGGCTCAGAGCTAACATAGAGGCCCTATCAGTAAGTGCGTGCTACAGTGTTTGTTAAAATGTGTTAACTAGTGGATGAGTTCTCAGTAAGAGCAGGAAACTGATTAGAATGAGAGCCAGCCTGTGGGCATCTCTCACGTGTACTGTCATTTAACATCTTGATCTCTGTTCACCTTTTGCATATATGTTTGTAAAGTGAAGATGCCAGTGATGGCTGGGATATGGCTCAGAGTGTAGAGCACTTGCCTAGCATGCATAGAGCCTTGGGTTTGATCCTCAGCAAGGATCAAACCTAGTGTAAACTGGCATGGGATTCATATGTATAATCCCAAATATTAGAAAGTATGTAGAATCAGGAGGGTCTGGAGTACATGGTCTTTCCTGATACTACATAGTGGTTCCAAGGCCACCCTGGGTACATGAGACTCTATCTCAAAACAAAACAAGAAGTCAAATGGAATGTAGCTGGATTCTTGACAGACATTACTAATCCTTCACCTCACTCACTTTGCTCTATCTGCTCTTGGAAATCACCAGGGGTCCCACTAAAGATCCAACATGCTTGCTGATCCTGAACTTCTGGACCCATGAAGATCTTACAGCTCTGATGTAGGATAATTTTTTGTACACTGTGAAGATGTGTCACTATGATTGGTTTAATAAAGAGCTGAATGGCCAATAGCTAGCTAGGCAGGAGAAGACACGTGGGATTTCTGGGGAGAGATGGGGAAGAGGAGGAGGAATCTAGGCAGCATGAATTGTACCAGCAGACTTGAAGCAAGTCAGAGCGTTGTACTGAGGAAAGGTAAAAGCCACATAGCAGAACATAGATTAATAGAAGCAGGTTAATCTGAGTTATACAAGCTTGCTGGAGACATGCCTAAGCTAAAGGCCAGACTTTCATAATTAATGAAAGTTTTCATGTCATTATTGGGAGACTGGTGCTCCAAAAGTAGCCTGACAAGAAAGTTTTCTACCCAACTCTACCATCTCCTTGTTTTCTGAAATAAATTCCTGCTGTCTTAAGATCCTTATGGATCTGTTGGCTTCCCATGTCTTCACTCGATGCCAAGTCTAGACCCTGGGCCTGGAGGACCTATGTTCTCTTCAAGCTACATGAGAATAGGAAACACGAGGAAGGGAGTTCAGCTTGTTCTGGCATCTGACATTGATACTGTTGTGCTGACTGGAGGCCATGTGCAGCTGTCAGCGGTAGCCTTAATGAGAGGCCTTCCTACGTTCCTGACGTTCCCAGCATTCTCAGGAGCAATCGGCCTTCTCTGTTGTTCTCGTCAGTGTTGTGCTCTTCTTAAACCTGTTTCCTGTCAGTTTGTCCACAGCTGCTATCAGCCTGGACCAAACAAACCCAGAGTAAGGCCTCTTGCTGACTCCCTCAACCTCTGTGAACCCCTGGGGTGACTAACCCCTCCTTCTCCCTTGTCTTCTGAACAGCTATGCACTAGGATGTTAGGAAGTGCTTTGACTGGACACACATTTTAAACAGCTCTGGGGCTGTTTCCCACCATCTGCTTTTAAATCCTTCCACCAACAAAAATGCCTGTGAGCCTCACTTTGTATCCACCTCCCACACCCCTCTCAACACTGAATCAAGACCTATCACCAACTCTAATTGAACTAAGAATAATAGTATTTATAGTACAGTCACATGGGTACAGATACCAGTCCAACAAAGTGGGCATTGCCTATGGCCACCAGCCACCATCCCCTCCCACTGGACTGGCCACATGATAGGGACTTAACAAGGAAGATTGCATAGAGAGTCTGAGATCCCATTGTTCACCTGTTTACTGGACCTGCCCCTAAACCAGTACCATCCCAGGTACTACCTCCATTTCCTCACCAGATAGAGGGGAAACACCTAGTATGATCTGAAGAGAAGTGATTGGCAAAGAGCCAACAGGAAATAAGCAATGGCTTCGGGGCCTTTATATTGAGGAAAGAAATGCAGTGGTTTATCAAGTTCCTCAGGCTTGGATCGCCTGGGGCTCTTTTGGTTAGGATGAAATACCTCTGGTGCATGAGTGGGAGACAAATATCGTCTCTGGGTCTCTTCAGATGGGCTAAGGAAGATGTGATATTCAAGATGACACAGTGAAGTCCCTGCAGTTCCCTCCTGTCTTCCCTCTTACGATGGGCCAGCTCCCATCCTCAAAATCCATAGAACAATAGTGACCTCTCTTCTCATAAGGAGTAACGTCCAGCCTATATAAGCTTTGTCCTGCTTGTTCTATTAGCTTGAAACAAGACCGATTCCAACTGTACTCAAACAAGAGAGGATTATACAGCAGGGAAATCCTCTGAGTGTCAATGTAGTTTCTACCTGTTATGAGCACTCATGTTCCTGTTAGCCTGTAAGAGTACTGACTCCTTAGCAGCCAGCCACACCCAGAACAAAGAACCTGCTGGCACTACCTGGCCTCAGTGACCTCCAATCAATAAATCCGGAAGCATTTGGTGATAATGTCATATACAGAGTGTGAAATTTTTTTATGGTTGTAGTGGTCATTGTGATAGAAAAATCTATGATGAGTTTTGCATTTTATAAAGGTCTTCACTCTAGCCTCTTGTTTAATCCTTGCAGCAACCAACAAAGTGAATGTCTTCATCCTTTTTGTTCAACATAAGGAAACTAGATCTCAGGAAGGCTTAATAGCACAGTCAAGAAGGATTAGCTAGGAAGTGCAACTCTAAGATCAGACTCAAGTTTCTTGTCTTTAGGAGTGTGTGTGGGAAAAGCCAGCCAATGTGTGCTTTCATGACAAGGCCAGTAACTATGCATGAGTTAGAGTCTCGGAACTGTATGGGCAGAGTAGGAGGAAAGGGTTTTGCAGAAAGTCTGGCCTAGCTCAGGAGGATTTCATAGGAAATACAGCACATGGATCAGATCCCAAAGAACAAGATCCATAAGCTTGGGGAGCTTGATACAGATATGAGGGATAAAGTGAAAAACCCTGTGATGAATGGGATGGGAACATGGGCAACTGAATTACTGGGTGTGGAAGATGGATATCCAGAAAGAGAAATGTGCCTCATGAACTGAAGTGGGGAATACACTTGAGATTTTAGAAGCCTCCTTAGAGATCTCAAAATTATGGTGTTAATGGGGCCTGAAACCTCACAGATCTATAAAATTTCATTCATAAACACAGTTCAAAGACTTGACCAGCCTGAGCCAGTATGATGATGTCTTCTGAAACTCAGACACAGAGAAGCCACAGCATAGAGACTACTAAGCAGCTCTGGTTAACTATCCATTTCCTAACTGGGAGTTTTTGATATTTTTGGGTCTCAGTGTCTTCCTTGACTAAATTGAAAATAAAAATACAGGTTGACTTTAAATTGATGACATTATCAAAATCAGTATGGTGGTTTCACAAGACACTAAAAATAGAACAACTATGTGATCCAGCAATGTCACTTCTGGGTATATTTCCAGAGGATTGTAAGTCAATATACCACAGATATGCTTATGCATCCATATTTGTTGCTGAACTATTTAGTAGCTAAGAAGTGGTCTAGCTAAGAATTTTCACCAGCAGATGAATGGATAAAGAAAAAAAGTGAAACATATCCACTATTGGATTATATTACACTATAAAGAAAATTATATGACATTTGCAAAAAAAAAAAAAAAAGGTCTGGAACAGAAGATCATTATGTTAAGTGACAACAGCCAGATCTAGAAAGGAAACAACATTTTCTCTAATATCCATAAGCTATGCTTAAAGCTCTATGAATATGCATATGGGGGCTCTTGAAGGTAGAAAGGGGCCCACAAGAGAAGAGGAAGAAATCTCAAGGGAGTGAAACAGGAACAAAAAGAGAGAGTCATAAAATACGGGGCTGAGGGGGACCATGGCAGGAAGGGGACGAAAGCGAGGGAGGATGAGAGTGAAGGAAGAGAGTGAGGGAAGACGATACAGAAGAACAAAGCATTCTGACATTTATGCATGAATATGTCAAAATGAATCCCTTTTCCTTCTGTGATAAGTTAAAAGTATTTTTAAGGAGAATAAAAGAATAGGCTAAAATGCTTGGGACCAAAAATGTATGGGGTTTATGTTTTATTATTATCGTTCTTAATGCTTTGGAATATTTGTCTATACCTAGTGAGATATCATGGATATGGGGCCCTCCAAGTCTAAACATAAAATTTACTCATGTCTCATACATGCTACATGTACATATCCTGAGGGCAGTTTAGTTCCTTATTTTTAATAAGTTTGTGGATATCTAACTTGCACCTACCTAGGATAATTGAAAATCAGAAAAAAAAAAGAAATGAGATTGTATGTACAAAGTTCCTAGCTAACAAAATAAAAATGGAGGGCTTGTTATTGCTGTGTCCATCAACTCATCTGGTAGGGCCCTGTGAGCTGATTTCCCAACATTCCTCTCAAGGGCACACCCAGATAGACTTCCACACAGTCACTTTGCATGACTTTTTTTTTCACTATTTACCTCCCCCCAAAGTCTTCTTCAGTTGAAAGGTAATTCATATTAAAATTGTTTCTTTTGCTTTGGTCATCAGTGACAAAAGTGAAAATAAGTTCATATATAGCTGGGTATGGGAGAGACTTAGAGCAGAGTATCAGTTCTCACCCTGGCAACTACTGGCTGCTTGCAGGCAGACAGTCTTGGTTGTCACTGCTTTGGGGAACTCCAGACATTCAGTGGATTGAGATCAAGAATATTACTAAATAGATGACAATGTCCAGGACAGACCCACCATGGCAAAGAGTGATGTGGTCCAAAATGTCAGCTGCTTAACCTGCAGAACGCCTTGGGCCAGAGACAGTGAGAGTCAGGTTCTAATCTTTGCTCTGACTTGAATGTGTGTTGACTTCGTCCTCATTTCGTGGCATATACATTCTAAAGTCTTTATACTCTTCAAAGTCAAGAGTTAATGTCTTCTTAGATGCTGTTGAGTTGACTAATCCCTGACTGATATCAAGTACTCTTCAAGATGGGGGCTGGCCATTGTAAACACCAAGGGAAGATGAGAAAGTTGGGGCTGCCAACGGAATTCCCCAAACTCTGAAAACAGAAAAAAAAAAAAAAAACTCTTAGGGTAAATTGATCGTCCATGGCCAGTGGTTTAATCTATCGTTTTTGAAGAATTAGGAGAGAGAAACACATGGAGACTTCCAAGAATGTGAAGCAAGCATATCCCCATGCTGGGAGGCAGACTCTCCCCAACTCAGGTAGACAGGAACTTCTGTGCTTGGAGAGCCTGCCAGGCATCTCCTCTTATCTCTTTATCTAGCCTTTTGTTTGTTCATATTTTTAAATATATCCTTGAGAGAAAAATCAGTAAGCATATTTCCCTGAGTTCCAGGAGCCCCTGGAGCAAATTACTCAAACCAAAGGAGCAGGTTGTGAGAGCCCCAAATTAGAAATGGTTGCTAGCCCCAAATTAGAGATGGTTGCCCTGTCAGAAACAATAAAAGAAAACAGTTATTAAGGTGCCTTTCTGGAAAAGATGAATGATCCAGCATTCAAACAGATTAATACTTGAGGCTGATACCTGAAGTGGGGAGAGGGTCAGTCTTGGGAATGGGATCCTCAGCCTATGGGGTCTATACCATCTCTAGGTAGACAGTGTCAGGCTAAACTAGACTGGTGGCCACCCAGTTTCTCCCCACTTCCGCAGAGCTCTTGATTTGCTTGCCCATGCCTCCCGAGGTAAGGGAAACACTCATGTTTGGTGTGGGGTCAGAGCAGACAAAAGACAAAATACAGGATCTGTTTTTCCTGTATAGTGATATGCCTTACCTTGATTCCAGAAAGATTCCAGCCCAGATCTATGTATTACAAAAGGGAAAATAAACTTTTCAAGGAGCTTAGTATTTTGCCTTTGGAATACTGTTCCTTAGACCGATGGGATACAGTTCAGTTTGTGTGAGAAGTGAAGCCCTTAAACACCCTTTCTTTTAAAAATGTTTGCAACCATTAACACAAAGAATTTTAAAAACTCTGTAGAAAAATAAAATTTTGTTTAAAAATTTCAAACTTAGAGAACCTCTCAGTCTACACAGTTTCAAAGGTCTCTTTCAACTTCAACAAACTATGACCCTGTCAGAAACAATACAAGAAAACTGTTATTAAGGTGCCTTTCTGGAAAAGATGAACAATCCAGCGTTCACCCAGCAAACCTGAAGCTAGACTGGATTCCAAATAGTGAAAGAAGAAGCTAACAACTGTTGAGACCTGGGCAGAAAAGGGCAGAGAAGCCAGTGTGGAAGACCTCAGCTTACACCACATCAGCGTGTGGTGTATTATTACATTAGATCTCGAATGCCCCCCAAAGGCCCGCATGTTAAGCACCCAACTTAGAGTAAGCTATTGGGAAGTGGGGGAAAGTAAGTGAAGCTTGCTTAAGTTACTCCCAGAGAAGAATCTGAGGCAGAGGCTACAGTAAGTTAAATAATCAACATTGTTTACATAAATGTTTGAATTTAAAAAAAAAAAAAACCCTCCTGGCCAGAGTTACAAAGATCATGGGATATTTTTGTGTAGTTTTTACTTCCCTATTAATGTTTAACAAGCCAAAAAGTCTCTGAGATTCAAATCCTGTGACCATCACATTAAGCCATAAAACTCTGTTCTGCTGATGCAGTAATTGCCTGACATGGCTACCTGGTTCGAACTTGTGCTTAGCATGCAAATCTGCCCCAAGAATGTGTTTGACAATCACTTTTCTGTCCACTGAAACTACCCTTTGACAGAAAATGTATTCCAGAAAAGAAAAAAAAAGCTTTCTATTTTTTTGCCTTTTGCAAGTCGGGTGGTAGCTGAAAGCAGCCCCATATGCTTATAATTAGGATTACCACCAGGGAATTCAACCTTACTGAGGGAAGGGAAAGAGGCCCGCCAAGGGGGAGCCCCAAAGCTTTTGGAAAAACAGAACATGAAACAACCCTGCACCATTCCTGGGTAACGGGAGAAAGGGGATTGTGAAAAACAGAGCTGGTTCTACTCCAGACTCCCAGGAAAGATTGTGAGGGTGGAGCAAGAAATGCTGACAAACAGGTCCAGGGCCTGATTTCCATGCAGGCAGAGGGAGGCTCACAGAATCAGGCCTGCGTCCAGCAGCTGTCCCAGCATCCACTCTGAATGCAGACTGCCCTCTTGCTCCAGGCCTGTGTGACCCATGGCTTTGCTCCCAAGGAAGTGGGGGAATGAGAACGTTTTATTTTCCCCTTCTCTGACTTGTTGGATTCACAGCAGGAGTGTGTAAGGATACAAGCTTCAGATCTTAGTTCTGATTCTGCATGACTTCGGAAAGTGATCTAACTTCTCTGTCAGCTCTTCAGGAGGAAAAGAGAATGCCCTCTATCCAGTCTGAGAATTGCATAAAACAGTGTAGATGGGCAGATGAAGATCTGCTGGCTACTAAGCAAGATTATGATTATAACTTCTGGGTGTGCTTCTGGGTTTGGAGGAACTGACTACTGTTTATGGCTGTGGGTTTTAAACATGCATGAATTAACTTATCCCATGATAAGTTATTGAATGCCTACTTTGTACCTGGTACTGATGGGTCACAGTGGTGCACAGGACAAAACCCTGCCTTATGGTAGGCGAAAAGAAGAAGCAATAAATGGGATAAGAGATGAGCAGGATGCTAGAAAGGCACCTAAAAGGCATACTTTACCTGGACATGGGGATCAAAGAAGGTTTCTGAAGAAGGGGTTCACTGAGTCATCTATCATGAGTCTGGTCAAGGCCATGATGTTGAGGAAAAAGGAAAAGATAGACATGTAACTTTGGCCCACAGAAAATACCAAGTCTTACAGTGAAGGACACAGTGACATGTTCCTTAACTGAAACATAGTTGATATGGATAAACCAGGCAATGGAAGCCAGCAACCAGCCCATGGAACACATGACCAGTGGCACCAGGATTTATCCCTACTGCATGTACTGACTTTTGGGGAACCTATTCTCCTTGGATGTATACATTTCTCAGCCTCCCTATATATTAGGAAGGGCCTTGCTCCTTCCACAAAGCAATGTGCCTTACAGTCTCTGAGGATTAGATGGGGGTGGGGTGGGAGGGTATATGGAGGGAATGGGAAGAGAGGAGGGAGTAGGAACTTCAAAAAGGAAATTAAAATTTAGTATAATTTAAAAAGAATTCTGAAGAATCGAAGGGAAGTAACCATGTGACAAATGGAACCAAGGTCAGGGCTATGGAGACAGATGGAGATGACAAGAGATGAACTTGCTGCTGGAGGTCTGGAGATTAACCACAGAGTCCACTGTCCACCAACATGTCTATTTTTTAAAAGGAATTACCAAACATTGTCACAGACTTCTCTTGGTGCCCAGAGCCACTCGAGTAATCTTTACATTTTGTTAGAGTATAAAGCATTGCAATGAGGCTAATTGGAATCGAAACCCCATTCACAGAGAACCAAGGTCAAGTTACCGAGCCTCTGTGAAGGTACCTCATTGTGTGTGCTGAAAAACTACAATGTATTTAAGAAGCCATAGGTATATGTAGTGAACTATGTAAAGTACCTAACACACAGTAGGCATAAAGCAAACAAATAACCCCCTTCTTCTTGCCTCTACACTAGGTGAAACCAAAGAAAATAATTATAGGTATCATATGAATATAGTTCCAATATGTACTTGTAAGGCTGAGGCGGGAGGATGGTGAGCCTGAGGTACATAATGAGACCCTATCTCAGACTTCATTTTCCTTAACTTGAAAATTGAACTGTTTATGAAATGGAAATGTGAAGATGGAAAGAAGGAATCTCTGGCATTTAGTAGAGCAGCATGGAAAGTCATCAGGCATCACAGACTCAGGACCAGAAACTGATGGCTTTCCGAATTCAAATCACCCCTTGGCTGTGTTGTGACCCACCAGCAGAGGGCTCCACCAATTGATCCTTAGTTCTTGTCCATTATTAGAACATGTTTTACCTTCTTGGCCTTTTCTGGGTACCTCTGGTTGGTGTCATCTTCTCAGCAGTTTGCCAAGGCTCCAAATCAAATTTTAGTTCCATCAGTGAAAAGGTGTAATTAGCAAGATTCTGGTGCCCTTGTTGGACCACCTTTCCAGCCAAGCTATTAGAGAGGCTTGAGACTGCTATTGTGGACATTGCCTACTCCACACTCCTGAAGCCAAGAACCGGAGTCATGTAATCCTGGACTGATCAACTCATTACTATTCATCTGGAAATTTTCTGATGTAGGCAATGAAAGTCCCACATCCCAGGAGAATCTTAAACCAGGCTTAAAACTAAAAGTTGCATGTCCTGTGACTCCTTCAGTCAAGTGCAAATTCAAATGACCAGTGACCCTCTGCCGTTTCAGGATGGGGATTTCTGCACAGGAGCTGTGACTGAAGTGGGCTTCCCCACAGCCAAAGGATGAGGAGCCCAGGAGTCTGACAAAGTCTTCTTCACCCCATAGTTCACCTGTCTCAGAGAACGGCCCAGTGAGTTATGAGATAGGAAGAGTCCTATAAAAATGATATTTCAAATGGGATTTCTACAATTAAAAATCTCTCAAATCTAGAAAATCATAAGTTTTGACTTTTTTATTATGTCCACTGCACTCTAACTTTCTATACTCGTAAAAAGATGGTCCTTTTTGGTCCCAAATGAAATACAATATTCAAGTTCAAAAGAAAACTTGTTGACCAAATCAAGAAAAAAAATCAAAAGCAGTCTTAAGGTCTAAGGAGCCCATACACACAACTTTATTCCCCGGACTGTGTGAACTGATAGGTATGCTGATTGACCGTGTTTATCCTTTCATTCATTCCTCAAGTCAGCATCTGGTAGGAAAATTTTCAGGGAAGTCATAGCATGTCAGGCTACCCAGAGTTGTCCAAAGTGCAGCATTAGAGTCTTCTGTCAATTCAATATAAACCTCAAACACAAATATCACCTCCAAGGGAACACCTCAAGGGGAGTAAGAGATCATTTATTCTCACCCAAAGCAAAGTGAGTTTTAGATATTATTTGATGACATGCTTAACTTTGGAGTTTGAAGAAGCTAATGTTATGTTAAGTTCAGATATTCCAAAGGTTTTACTTGATATTTGAAAGAATATTAGAAGCAGAGGTGGCCAGTGAGTGGTTAAAATGCAGACAAAAGATAGCAAACAATAATTTGCCTCTGAGTCTATAATATTCCAGCTTCACAATCACAAAGTTCAGTCAAACGATCCTTAACACAGGTGCAGCTTTTCCCCTGAGAACTTCCGCTCACAGCTCTTCCTCTCAACCATGTATCATAGTCTGTGCAGACAGAGGCCAACTGTTGTTTTATGCCCCACAGGGCTAGGCAGCCCATTCTTTGTATTTCAGTAGTGAACTGAGCACTTTGTCAGAGAGAAGAGCTGGTAACACCATTAGAAAAAAGTTCACTTTGATCAAATCAGTTTCATTTAGCATCATGATCTGAGTTTGCTCCTGCGGTTTTCTTACCCTCCATATCTAGTATGACATTTACACGAGACATATAGTAGAAATACTACACTTGCGGGAGAATAGAGCATGTGAAAGAAGTCTGCTAATGAGGGAGGCAGGCATCCCCCTCACAGGCAGCCCTCCATGCCTGTCGTCATGCTCCTTAAGCACGTGAACTGTATCTTTGCAGATTGGCCACTATCACTTTTACCCCATTAAATAGTTTTTGAGTATTTGGAGAAATTTATTGATTTTTCTCTTTTGGCCAGCTTGATTTTGTAGCCACAATGTCATCTAGTATGGCTCGTTCTAATTTTAAAGAGGGTTGGCTTGTAATGTTGAAGTTATTGTACTTGTTATTTGTGACTAATATTTGCATTTGTCCAATATTTCACCCTTAAACTAGGTCTTAGCATGGGGGAGGTTAAATGGACAATTGCATTGCAGAAAAAAACATAAAGTACTCTATTATTTAGGTATTTTTGGTCAAATTATTTCTTTCCTATGTACCAAATATAATCAGAGAGAGGCCAGATTTGAAAGAAATCAAGATTTTATAGATTCTGTTATAATAATCAAATGTCATTCCTTATTTTAAAACTACAAAGGGAAACGATGTTCATGTAAGAGTCATTTTGGATCAGTGCCTACTAATATCTTAATGGCAAAATGTGAGTATTATTTAGTATTTTTCCTGCTTCATGCAACTATGCTGTAGACTCTCAAGATATAGTCTCTTATGTTACCTTTATTTTTATTTTTGGTAAGAATCTTATGATGCATGTTGAACATTAATTCTTTCTAAGGTATGGCTTCAATTATTTTCTTTTATTAGATAGTTTGGCCTAAAATTCCTAGTCCTGTGTCTATATGCCTAGAGAGGTCTCTCCAGGCTTCACCATTTGAACAATTTTAACTCAACAATAAAATAATCTTCTGCTATGGAAATTGTTGCTATTTGATATTAATTACTTTTGTACAATTTGGATAAAAGACTCAACCCAAATTTTTCCAAAATTTTGGGTATCTTTCATAAGAGTCAACAGAGTCAAAATTATTCTATGGTATGCAAGAGTTTGAGAATATGGCTTTGAAGAACCTTTACTTTGCTGTATGTTAATATTTTAATATCTGTAGAAACATAGTAACTCGGTTGAATCTAGTTACCAGTTTTGTATTCTTTGTTTTTTGTTTTGTTTGTTTGTTTTTTTTGTTTTTTTGAGACAGTGTCTTTCTACACAGCCAAGTACCCTCAGACTCACTAAGTAGATCAGGCTGGCCTTGAACTCACAGACGTCCACCTGCCTCTTCCTCCTGAGTTCTGGAATTAAAGGTGTGCACTACCACACCCAGCATATTTCTTCTTCTCCTCCTCCTCCTCTTCTCCTTTTTCTTCTTCTATCAGGAAAAAGCTCTACTGTTTGAGTAACAAGAATATGATCTGATAGAGAGACTCCACAAAGCTTAGTTACACTCAAAAGATTTAAAACAGGTCTCTAGCATCTGAAAAGTGGATTTTTTTTTGTCCTCAAATTATATTGAACAATCAGGAGATTCTTTCATGAATTTTGTAAAAACTTGAGTCTTTTAAAACAGGAAGACTCGGCTTAAGGAAAATAGGAAGTCCAGGAAAGCACAGATTAATAGGAGGCAGGAATGTCATTATACTCAGTTCTCAGTTGCTCACAGGACTCAGTGGCTGATAGCTGAACAAGAGCATCACCCAGAACTTCTGAATCTCAAGAGGTTATGTTCCCAGACTGGAGAGATGGCTCAGCAATTAAGAGCACCACCTACTCTTCCAAAAATCCTAGTTCAGTTCCCAGCAACCACATGGTGGCTCACAACCATCTGTAATGAGATCTGTCGCCCTCTTGAGGAAAAGACCTGGTCAGTCTCCCCGATCAACTTAGACCATGAAACCCAATATGGACAAGTTCAACAGAACCACCATGCATGCTTCAGCAGTGACAGGGCATGCATTTTATTCATTTTATTTTCAAGTTCCCAGAAGTTAACACAAGTTTGAGATGAAAAAAAAAAAAAAACGAATCTAACTTTATGAACTTTGTGTCTCAAGTGGGGGTTGAAAGTCTTGCATATTGCAGAGTCTCTGGTGCTGTATCTTGTCTAAGTGACAAACCCAATGGTTCTAATTCCCTTCCTCTCATTCTTTATTACCTTGCACCTGCCATGGAAAGACTGTGGAACCTGTTCTTAATTTCTAGTTATCTTCAAAAGTCCTTACAATGATCTAAAACAATGGTTTTCAACCTTCCTTATGCTGGGACCCTTTAATATAGTTCCTCAAGTTGTAGTGATTCCCAATTATAAAATTATTTTTCTTGATACTTCATAACTGTAATTTTGCACTGTTATAAATGATAATGTAGATACCAGTGTTTTACGATGGTTTTAGGCAACCCCTGTGAAAACGTCATTTGACTCTGGTAGGGGTTGTGACCCACAGGTCAAGAAATGCTGGTAAACTGTCTCCCTTTAACAGAGGTGACTGAGACAGTCATTTGTCTGCTTTTTTTTTTTTTGTAGGTTAATAAGGAAGATAAAAGCTTTATTCAATGTTAATAATTCACAATTTTAGTGTTTATTTAACTACTAATCCAGAGGACTAGAGACCATAATCAGAAGGAAAAAAATCTACACAATACACTAAATTTTATAGACACTTAAATATTTGTCCACAAAAATAAATTTCACTATTACTGTGTAATGTAGCATAAATGACTCAAGCAGGAATAACTCTAATATAATTCTTTATTGCTAATATGTTAGCTTTGTGACAATGTAAAATTTTACAGTAATGAGGAAATATATAAACTTAGCATCAAGATGTATTATATCTTGATTTGGATAAAATCTAATTATTAGATTTAAAATATCCCACTTGGTAAAGATTACCTAGAAATTTTTGCTTGGAAGCCAGTTTTTCTGTAATTCTGTAATCTCTGTTGCTAGGAGCAGATCAGTATTTTAAGAGAATCTTATTTTTATAAACACAATCAGGCTAGTGTGTTGTATGTGTGAGTGTGTGTGTGTGTGCGTGCAAGTTGTCCCCTAACCTCTCATATGTGTAAAAACCAATGTTCTCTGAGAGCTGACAGGATTTGTGTTTTGAGTTATATTTATGTGCTGCTTATGGGAGCAGTCTGGGGTTTCACTGCAAGGTTGGTTCCTCCCATTTCACCTAAGGATTACCCTTTACACCAATGGGTATCTAGCAGAAGGCATTTTCTGATTCTACTTCTTCTGTGTCATCTCAGCTGAGCCCATAAGGACTAACTCCTTCAAATTCAGGAATGGAGACATCAAGACTAAGTGTTATAACATTTCTCACTCTCTGCTCATTGTCCAGTTGTGGGTTTCTGTATTTCTTCCCATCTTTTGCAGGAGGAAGATGCTCTGACGATGATCAAGCAAGATGCTGGTCTACGGGTATAGAAAATGTTTTTAGGAGTCATTTCATCCTTATGTTCTGTTAGCAGAAGAGCAGGGCTTGGTTTTCTCTTATGTGGAGGTTTGAGTAAAAATGGTCCCCATAGGCACAACTGAGAGTTGTGGTTTCCATGGCACAAGGAAAAACTGAGGTTCAACAAAGGGAAGCAATCAGACCAAGGTCACTTGCGTGAACATAGCAGATGAAGATGCTGAACTCAAGTACCTAATTCCAAGACATCTTTTTTGAAGCACATACCCATGTAGCTGATGTCCACCTCTAAATATGATTTCCTCTCAGGTAGTAGAATATGTGGCAACAGGAAGAGTTATTATAGCATTTACCCTAACCTCTCCTATATGGCATCAGGTTACTAATATATGGCATCAGGTTACCACAGAGGAATATGCTATGGGTACCATCTGCTATGTAAAAGGCCTCTTCTTCCTCTGCCCAGTGGAAAAAAGACACATATAGAGGCTGGGCCAAACACATCAGCATTCTCTTCATCCGTTTGACGGAGGCCACATCAGCCTTGACACACAGACCAACGGAGATGATGGCAATGGCACTCTCCACTGTTATTATTACTCATCCCGTATTCCTGAGAAAGTTCTGGGAAGGGGATCTGTTGACATGTCAACGAGTTAACAGCGGGGTTTTATGAGCTGCCAGTGCTAAACATTGTCTATGCACTTTCATCATGTTTTTATTTGAGGTTTTGCATAAACTTCTCTTCTGTGTTGGTTTGACCTTTTCAAAGCCCCGTTTCTCGAGTGCTTGAGACAAGATGAGGAAATGTGTGGTGACATTGCTGAACCCCCTCCCTCTCTACGGAGGGGAGAGTGAGTCCAGGCAACCCGCTCCCATGCCAAGGACGCCTATTAAAATATTAAATGAGGAGTTAGTGACAGGTTTAACCAGCCTCTGTGGCAAGCCTCCAAAATTTAACTTAGTAAGGTTGATTTAGGGCTGTAACGAACCAGCTGTCACAAGTTGCCTGAAACCATTAATGATGTTCATGAGTACTGATAAATTAACACCCAACAGCCGTGAAAAATGAGGGGTTCTTGAGTGCTTTACCTGCTCTCTGCTTCTCATTTTCACAAGAAATTTATAGGGCACTGATTTTATGTAGGTACGAATGTTAAATGGAACATGAATGCATGAGCAAAGAGTTCACAGACCAAGACTACAGGGGCATTGGTGATCCCAACAGGCTACTCTCATGACAGGACATCTTTTCTGGTATTTTATAATCCTGTCCTGGGAGACTGTGCTTAATGGGTCAGACGGACTTATGAGACCCTTCCTGTACTTTCCTAAAAAAGAAACTTCCAATTCCTTATCCTGAATATCTACATTTTAATGATGACAGCTACTTTTATTGAACAGTTACAAAATGCCAAGTAATTGTTCAGATTACCAATCTAAAGAGTCTACCAATCTGAAGAGTCTACCAATCAAAATGTGATGTCGGTAAAAACAAAAAATAAATTATCACACCAAAGGATATAGAAGGGAGGAGGGGAGTTTGATAAAATTTCTATTGTGCCCAACAGTCTCAACATATAGTTGTCTTAGAGATGTCTCCAGAAGGCAAGGTATCTAGTGAGAAACTAGAGGCCTAAAATACAGATACAATGGCTCCAGTAATTAAGCTTCTGGCTTAATACTAAGGATGGGTACCAGTTGATGTAGGTAGCCTGGAAACAGGAAGTCTCATGCTGATAACTGGTAGTGTTGGTGAACTGACTATAGTAATGGCTCCTGTTCTCACCCCTCAGTGTAATCATTTTCTTGCCATGTAACTTTGAAGTTCTCTGTCCTGTTCACATATTGGACTATGGGCTGACTTTGCAACATGTGTGACCTATTGACCCTATGACTGTAGAAATGACCTTGTCTCAGTTTCTACCTCAAGTCCGAGGAGGCCTGATTTTCCCACCCGTTCTTGAACTTGGGAAACTGCTAGGGTTTATTTCCCCAAAGGAGGAGATGTAAAGCAAAGCTGAGCTGCCTTCCTCATCCGAGATGAGGCCACAGCAAACCAGCCAACAGCTATCCAACTGCACAACTTGGATCTATCCCAGCCAGTATCTGCAGAGGCATCCAGCAAACCAGCCAAGAGTGTAGGAACTCTAGAAACCCATGAGCCAAATGCACCTTATTTATGTTTGCCAGAAAGGACTTGTGATTTGCCATGCAGCATCACTGTATCCCCGAATGAGTTATGCCCTTCTAGAAATTACTATACCACTCAGGGGTACCAAAAACAAATTCTGTATGAGAGCTCTATATGCGGCTCAGGTCAGAACATCACAGGAAGGCATCTTCACGCCCATTTGGCTGTCTGTCCAATCTGAAACAGCAATCCTAGAACTCTCAATTCCACTCAAGCATACACTGAGCATCTATAATATGTATAACAGCTTATCAAGCCCGATTCTGGCACTTAGAAGTTTGCCTCTCAATGGAACTATATAACAATGAGCGGAGACAGGAGAACCACCACATTGTGTAATTTACATAACTCACCTCACCCACCACATTGAGATTTCTTTATGGTATTTCCCTCATCATCTCTGTAAATAATCAGCCTCATTGCTAATGGGAGAAACTGTGTCCTTCAGCTGAACTGGTTGGGAAAAATTTGAGGCCTGTCAACTTTTAACAGTCTGAGCTAACTTTCTGTTGTCAAACATAGCCCTCATTTGTAGAAAAAGGAGGACCCATGTGTGTTATTACAGCCCTGCCTGGCAGGCAGACAGGAAACAAATGGCAGCACTCACAAATGCCCATGATTTGCAGACTTGCTCAGTCAGGGACCATTTACAGGAAGGCTCAAGGTCTTTCTTGAGCTGAGACATGATTATTCATCAAAAAAAAAAAAAAAACTATACACAGGACCCTTATTAATGAATTTGTTCTTTACGTCCTAAATTAAACACAGAACCATGTGGTTTGCTTGTGACACATCTTCCTTAAAGTCAAGCCCTGAGATGAGGTTCCTAATCCAAGCATGGACTTGCAAGTGAAAGCAGGCTCCTCTCTCCACACACATGTATGAATAACAATCAGAGAAACAGAAAAATGGGTAGAAAAATTCACTCTCTGAAACTTCTACCATGTATTCTGAAACCTATGACGATCACTGAAGTGTTCCAATAATAGGTTTCAGTGTCACCCATGCCCCAGTGATTTGCCTAAGCACGCACGTGGATCCTTGACTCGAAAGTACATGAGATTCTGTTAGCTCCTCAGATCAGTAGACCTTCAGGAAAAGTTAGCCTTCTAAACAGGTGAGCCTAGTCCAATTAAGTTAGTATTTTAAGAGCACAAAACTAAAATTTACCAGAAAAGAAAAATTCTCCCTCAAGACTAAAATCAAATCATACCTGCTTCAAGCCACCTGGGTTGTCTTACATTTCTTGGTTTGCCAACCTCATAATTGCATTAGCCAATTCATTAAAATAAACCATGTTCTCTGTCTAACTCAGTATTAAATAGAGACAGCACATGCATCGTGTATCCGTGTACACGTGTTTAGTACATTTTTGTGTGTCTGTATGTGTGCATTCATGTGTAAGCATCCCTGTGTGCAGGTGAACATTCATGTGCACGTACACAGACCTATGGAGGCCTGAGATGGACACCAACTGTCTTTCTCAATTAATTTTTCACTTTGCTTTTTAAGATATTATATTTTATTTTTAACATAATTTTTTATTGATTCTTTGAAAATTTTCATCATGCCCCCAACTTCTCAGTCCCTCTAAATATCTGCCCTTTATCCTAATAATGTCAGTCCCCCCCCAGAAAACTAAAAAGAAAAAAAAGAAACAATAAAACTAAAAAATAAATTAAAAATATCAATAAGAATATTTATTTAAAAACAAACAAAAAAGCACTTTGCTCCCTTCGTTTGTCTCAGTGGCACTGGGAGCTTCTCTGTGTCTTGCAGTAGACCCTTTTGTCCAAACAGCTTTACTTGTGAATGTTCCGTGAATAACATGTTGTTGGGCAGGTTCAAGGCCTCTGGCTTCTGCTATAGCATCAATACCAAACCCTCACCAAAACTCCTCTCGGATATCCGGCTGCTGCCACAAGACCTGGAGATCTTGTGGCTATGATTCCACAGCACTAATCCCTTCAGAGCCTCTAGTAGGTCATGGATGGGGTTGAGGTTGGGAAGTGCCAACTCAGAACCCTGGTTGTGCGCCTGCGTGGTAGCTGAGTTGGCCAGATGCTCCCACCCACCCTACCCCTGCATTTGCACTGCTGGGACTGGGGTGGCAACACAGGCCCCCCTGATCTGTATGGTCCTGGCAGCAGCATGGCTGTCAGGTACCAACGTGGCCTCGGGTGTCGGCCCAGACCCCCAGCATCTGCAGTGCCTTTGGTGGTAACCAGAGCCATGGGCGTTGATGCAGAACTTGGCTGCAGTAGGAGCACAGTACCAGACAAGGCTCTCTTTCTCTCTCACACACCCCAATATATATTTGCTCACAATAATGGTGCTGCCCGGCACCTTGGGCAGACCAGTGGTTTCTTCTCCCCGCCCAGGGCAAGCAGCCGTGTGTGTGTGTGTGTGTGTGTGTGTGTGTGTGTGTGTGTGTGTGTGTTCCTTTCAGAGGGCTATGACCAGAACGGAAAGCGGCTATTAATTCCGCTCCTTCCTCTGGTGAAGAGGCCAGCATGACTCTGTCACCATCAGCATCCCCTCCTCAGCTCCTCCCATTCCTCACACAGTCCCTGACTCGGGCCACAGTGGTTTCTGCTGATCCTCAAATATGCTTTGTCGTGCTTTGTGTTTGTTCTCGTCATGAAAAGATCCTCTTCGCATCTCCACGGCACCTTTACTTCTCAGAAGCCTTTGCTGAAAGTTTTTCTTAGTAGACAACCACTGCCCACCCCATATATCCTCCATTCTTCTTCACGGTGACTATGACCTCCGCATCCACAGGCGGCTTTGTGTACAGTTTTGCCCGCACTGCAATAAAGTCACTAGGTTAAAGGCAAAATGGATGTACTTATTTTTTTTTCAGATATTACATGCTATTATATATCTTTTATTTTCTTTTTTAATGATTTCTTTTATTTTTAAAATTTCATTTTACATTCCAACCATGGTTCTCCCTCCCACCCTGCCTCCCCTGCAGCCCATTCCCCCACCTCCCTCTACTCCTCCTAAGGGTAAGGGCTCCCATGGGGAGTCCACAAGGCTTGGCCCATTAAGTTGAAGGAGGACCAAGATCCCCTCACCCCACCCCCCTGCATTAGGGCTGAGCATGGCATCCCACCACAGGGAATGGACTCCGACAAGTTAGCTCATGCATCAGGAATAGATCCCGGTCCCACTGCCAGGGGTCCCTCAGACAGAGGGCCTAGTTCTGTCCTTTCAAGACTCCACAGCTGGCAGTATAGAATTTGTGAGTTCCCACAAACTTGGTTCAGTTGTCTCTGTAAATTCCCCTTCGTGTTCTTGACCTCCCTTGCTCATATATTCCCTCCTCCCTCTCTATGACTGGGTTCCTGGAGCTCGGCTACTCTTGGCTATGGATTTTTGCATCTGGTTCCACTTGATGAATACTCTGTGATGACAGTTGGGGTATTCACCAACCTGATTACAGGGGAAGGTCAGTTTAGGTACCCTCTCTACCATTGCTAGGAGTCTTAGCTGGGGTCACCCTTGTTGATTTCCTGGGAATTTCCCAAGTACCGAGTTTCTCCCTAACCCCAGGATGGCTCCCTCTGTTAAGATACCACTTTCTTTGCTCTCCCGGTCCATTCCGTCCTCAACTCAACCCTCCGGTTCTCTCATGTTCTCATTCCTGTCCCGTCCCCAGTCTATCCAGGAGATCTCAACATAAAATTTAATATCTCAATAAACATCTTAATGAGAAAGTAAATTCATGAAATGCCAAGGCCTATAAACTTGGGTGTTTTTTTTTTTTCACAGTATTTTAGCAAGGGTTATGAGTATTTCTGTTATCTCATTTTTTTCAGTCGCCCAGTTACCTTCCCTTCAAAGTTAAACAATATAATTATTTTCATATATATTGTGTCACAGAAACATTTAATGTAGATAAGAAAACACACTTTATTTTAATAAATTTACTGTGTTATTCTTAATGGTTTAACTCAAATAGACACATCTACGCACATTGTTTTAATAATTGAATATTATAACATGGAGTTCTTTCAAATAATCCTAAGTCAAATATTTCATATAAAAGAAATAATACTAGCCCGGCGGTGGTGGAGCACGCCTTTAATCCCAGCACTCGGGAGGCAGAGGCAGGTGGATCTCTGTGAGTTCGAGACCAACCTGGTCTACAAGAGCTAGTTCCAGAACAGGCTCCAAAACCACAGAGAAACCCTGTCTTGAAAAACAAACAAACAAAAAAGAAATAATACTAATATGAAATGATCTACCATAATTTATTTAACTCCTCCCTTATTAATTGACACACAGGTTGTTCCTAGTGAGTGCTAATATGTACAATCATTATTTTTGTCTTTTCAAGAACTGTGTTTAATCATAAAATTGCACATATTGGAAACTGGAGATACCACTCATGGGGAGAGAGCATTTGTCTAAAACTGCGGATAGTCTAGTATCTTTTAGCCAACTTAACCAACAGTTTCATTTCATTCAATCTACATTAAAAGGATAATTTTCTAGAGGTAGCATCCTTAGAATAAAGATGATGAAAATCTATATAAGCGAGGTGGTAATGTCTAATTCCTTCCAAGGACTATGTGCCAATTATATCCCTATTCTACAAGAATTTCTATTTTTTCCCCCAAGCACACTTCACTGGCTCATAATGTTATAAAATGTTCTTAATTTTACAATCTTGATAGGTGGAAAAATGATATCTCATTGTAGTTTTAATTTGAATTTCCTTTATATTAGGTCAGTATTCTTCCTACATTTATAAGAACCATTTATGTTTTCTATTATATTAACTTTCTATTGAAATAATTGTCATGTTTTTCTTTACATTCTCATTCTTTTTGTGTGTTTATTTGTAGCTATTCGCTAAAATAAAATGATCTCTATAGTAAGTACTGAGAATATTTGCTCCTTTTTGAATTGTCTTTGACACTATTTTTCTCTGTGTACAATTCTGTTCTTACATGTATGTGGTTAAATTTGTATGGTTTTCATGTTGATTTTATGTTATAGGAAATGGATTCTTATCTCCAAGAATTCTTTCATATTTTCTTGTAGGATTTTATGGTTTCAATTTGTACAGAACTATGATGAATAATATGGAATGAATTTTTTATATGCGTGGCAAAGTCACGAGTTCTGTGTGGGCAACTAAGTGGTGTGTGCATGTGTGTGTGGTGTGGTATAGTGTTGTGTATGGTGTGGTGTGGTATAGTGTTGTGTATGTGTGTTTTGCAGGAGGCAGGCGGTTTTCATGTGGCTATCCTATTTTTTGAGCTATAGCTTTTGAATGGCTTTCCTTATTTCATTCATATACTTATTTTTGTGTGCAATTGGATTTATATTCTGGAATTTCTGATCTATTTTATGAAAACATCTGTACCTACATGTAGCATAATCATAGTGTTTTAATTAATGAAGATGTATATGTTCTAACATCTCTAACATCAAGACTTTTCTCTTTTGCTCCATTCATTTGTCTAATTTCTGTGCTTTTCATCATCCTTTTTTTATCTAGAGTTCACAAAACTCTATTGAAACTGAGCTTAATAAGTCTGTTGTTTACTCAATGAAGATAATGCTGGCTTTGAGGTAAAGTGTATTTGACATCCATAGTTGTATAGCTGTGTGTCATATGAAGAAGTGCTCAACTCATCCTTTTTATGCACATATTTATTATGATAGACTCTTTAATCTTGTTGAATAGATCATCATCTCCAGGTAATCACACAATTGTTCTCTTTTGATACATTTTTATGATAAATTATATGGGTCCTTTTCTAGCATTCAGCCTTCTGGGGTTAATCCCCACTTGATTATAGTATCTTCACCTCCTAGTGCACTTCTGGATGACTTACTCATACAGGTAAATTGGTTTGTTCTGCAATTCGTTGTATTTCTCCATGTATGTCTGCTTCAAGTTTAAATGCTACACCAACTTCATAAAAAGCAAATTTTAAGTTTGCCTCATCCATCTATGGTCTGGAACAGTTCAAGCATCTATGGATCCTTTTCTTTTTTTATATTTATTTATTTATTTATTTATTTATTTATTAAAGATTTCTGTCTCTTCCCCACCGCCACCTCCCCTTTCCCTCCCCCTCCCCCAATCAAGTCCCCCTCCCTCATCAGCCCAAAGAGCAATCAGGGTTCCCTG
>NW_026067949.1:5618581-5623600 GCF_014885135.2 Alexandromys fortis
AAAAAACAAGGACTTCTTGAAGTTTGCAGGCAAATGGATGGAAATAGAAAACACCATCCTGAGTGAGGTAAGCCAGACCCAAAAAGAGGAACATGGGATGTACTCACTCATATTTGGTTTCTAGCCATAAATAAAGGACATTGAGCCTATAATTCGGGTTCTTAGAGAAGCTAAATAAGATGAATCCTTTTCTTTATAGCTTTGCTACCCTTCCTCTGTGAGGCCATCTGGGATGCTTGCTTATGGGATATTTCACTTTGACCATGGGTTTAGTAGATGTCAGTGAAACTTTGGATTCAGAGTCTGCTTCCCTGGTGCCTAAATCGTGTCTCCAAGGGTCCTCACAATTTGTTCACACAGTTCCAGCTTTCGTGAGCTCTTCTATAGAAGATGCCTTCCATCTTAACTGGCTCAAGTCTCTATCTCCACTCTTGTGATTTTCTTGGGTGCCATTAGAATGACCACGGGCATTTCAGAGGAACTAGCTAGATAGCATGGTGAACTCTAGTATACTCATAAACAGTCTGCAGCCATCACCTACATTGAGGCCTTCTGTAGGTCCTTGCTGAGGCTGCATCCTTCTAAGGTAATCCTTTTTTTTTTTTTTTTGGGTGACTTTTTCTTGGTGACTATGTGAAGAGAATATAAAGGCTTGGGTTCTTCAAGTCGTCTCAGAAATCCAGACCAACCCCAACTAGTGAGACTATCTATGCTTCTTGGCATTAGGAGCTAATGTCTTCCTTAAGGCTGCCCTGCTTCTCTCCTGTCCCATCCCAGCTGTTGACGCCCAATGACTACCCTACACAGTTATTGGGCCTCCTTGCATCTGCTTCTAGACAGCCTGTGGGGAAGATGACTTTGGCACATTTTTTAAAAAGTGTGATACTACTAACATACATATATATCATGGGGTTATGTCCTTTCTGAGGTGCTGTATTATCTTGACAGAATGACTTCCAAGTCCAATATCTCACAGACACCGTCTTTGGTCATCTGTAATTGCAACATGAAAGTACAAAGCTGAAACTTTTCCTAATAGATGAAGTTGCTTTGGGGCACCCTCCTTTGGAAATAATGGGAGTAGAGGGCAAAGTTGGAAGTGTATTGGAGCCAAAAGCTAATCTGCAGGAAACTTCCTGTTATGACAGATATAAATATGCATGCAAATGGACAGCTTCTGGTCAATATTCAGTCAAAATGGAAGATTTAGCTAGGAAGGAAAATTCTCAGTATAGAACACATCCACTTAACCAAAGCATCACTTAAAGATCAAAAGAGATAGTCAAAGCTTCACCTCTGGGGCAAGAATCTGCTGTGGTACCGAAAATAGCTGATAAATTTGCATGTGCAGCCACTTGCTGCCTGTTTTTATTTCTGAATATCTGTGCATCGAATTGTACCTTAGCAAGACTTGGAAAGTCTGTGTGAAGGGCAGGCCAGATTACCACCCCACATTGAAAGAGCCTGAATAAACAAGCATTCCAGTGAGAAAACTACACATATTTATCAATATCTCTATGCATGTACTTTATGAGTAATTTGATTACACAATTATGCAGTTCAATACAACATAACAGCAATTGAAAATGCATTTAAATCGCTCTAGATAATGAGCAACATTCAGTCAAATAGTATTTAAGATTAGACATCACACAAGAAAACATAAAATACCTGAAAATACATCTCATCTATGAAAGAAATTCAATAGTAGTTCTCCAAAATTTGCTAACAATACTAGAATGTTTTTTTTATATTATCAGTAATGAGCTGTGAAGTTGAAAGAACCTATAAAGGACAATAATAAAAAATTAATTTTGATGAATATTGCCAGAGGATGGACCTAATTGTCTTTTTGATCTTACTACAGAAATTGTTGTTCAAAATGCACGATTATATAAAGAAATACCAAAGCAGGCAGCTAAGAACTGTTGGTGGAAATCTATTAGATGTATATTAATATTGAAATTTACATTGTTTATCTGGGCTTTATAATGTTACATTGGCTTTAGGATTTTGTATTTTTATATGTTTTAATTTTAAGTATAATTCACTTTGCTAAGTTCTTCAACTAAAAACCTTGTTTTTTTTTTTTTGGAATGGTGACAAAATTGTTTAAGCATTAAAATTCATTCATGTCCCATGTGTGTACATCTCATATGATTTGGATTTTTCAGATTTTTTTCGTTTATTCTTGGGTCAATTTTAACAATATGTGTTTCCCAGACTACCTTCCTATCTTTCGAATCTCATATTTTCTGTGTTCAAGTTCATTCTCCATCAATACCTATCTTTGCTCATGCTGTTTGCCCTTCGCCTTCACCCCACCTTCAGTTTTTTCAATGAAGCCAGACACCAGGGTTAAGTTAGTGGCACTGCCTTTCCCTTGCCCTCTCTTACCTTGCAAACCAAAAGACCCGTGTGTATAACTGCATGCTTGATTAACACAGAGCCTTGGCCAGAGTCCTGCATTCATTTCCCCTGATGTGTCTTTGCTTTGACATTTGTGTTAGTTTTCAGGGTTTCTCAAACGGTCTCCTTGATTTTAATTTGCTTCTCGTTTGGTCTCTGTGAGTGACTAAACTGCACCTTCTTCTTCCCTGGGAGAGGAAACCTGGCTTAATTATTTCTAAATGGACTGCATCTTTCCTAATTAAACTAATTAATTTCTCAAACACATTTACAGGGTGCTGAAACATATGCCTAGAAGTTCAGTCAGATGTTGAATGGCCATAATTCTTAGAACCTATTCTGTATTTGAAAAAAAAAAAACATTGAATTTGTAGAAAAATGGTCTGAGGTGAATTCTGGACTCATCAATTACCTGCCTACCTGTGATTTGAAAGGAAATGTGCATCTCTGAGATTTGATTACTTCCCTGGAAAATTCTTCTATATCTACTTGGATTATCACGGGTACCATAAAAATTGACGAGGGTGGGAAATGTTTAAAAATTTAATGTATCATAACAACAATAGTTTTTATCACTAGGAAATATCAAATTGAATCATAAACCCAAGCAAGTATTTTTTTTTTAAAAATAAGCATAGTTCCAGAAAAATCAACTATAAACACTAATTTCCTAGCACCCAATCAACAAAAGCTACCATTTATATTTCTGATGTATCCTGAACTCAATATATTCTTTTTTTTCTGAAAACTTTTACAAGTCTTCTCCCAATACCAAACAGTGTGAGTTGAGGTTCTGATTAGACTTATAGATTTCAGCGTCATATTTAATAAGTGGTAAGACATAAGCCAAAGCCTACAACTATACACTTGCTTCTTCATGTGTAAATTTGGACACTCTTCCCAGCTGTAGGCTATAACAAGCCATATATGCAGTCCTAGAGAAGAAACTCCACTCAGTTTGGTGACAGTGGGACCCAGGTACGTATGGGGTTTATTTTGCATTGGTTTTCAATGTCCTGGCATTCAATATCAAGTTTTGTTTTGTTTCATTTTTAAATTTAGTGATGGTAAATTCTGATGAATAGCAATAGCTATGTTACTTTCAAAATATGTCTGGAGCTAGGCATTTTAATAAATTAACAAAATTTCCATGTTTTAGATTTAAAATAATGGCATGTGGCCCCAGTGTATAAGACATTGCAAATACTAAATATGTTAAGTACTTACATTAGGATTGCCTTACTTCAGTATAGAAAGAATTATTTCCATTTTTTGTTAGAGTTTTTTAAATTTTCTGAAATTTCAGTCATCTTTTTACTGATTTTAGAGTAGGTGTTAATTGAATAACACTAACTATCCAAAAGTATGAAGAGACACAATGTTTATCATATGTGCTAGTAGCATTGTGATTCTAGATGGAATTTTCCAGATATACATGAAGGTACATGTTCACTCCTATTTCCTATGTGAAATTATATATCTATCTATACATACATATATATGTATGTATGTATGTATGTATATGCTTTTTATGTGAGACATTTAATTTTTTCTATTTCCTATTTTTCTGAGTTCTACTTATAGAAATTTTAACAAGAAAAATATTCTGAGGCATCAGTTTCACAAAAAAGATGCAGAACAACAAATTGCTGACTGGAAGAAGGCATCTGTAAAATGACTGATGGACAAATGCCTAGAATCAACAATATTCAGAAAGTTCCTTTAGATGCATAATGAAAAGACAAACACTCAAATGAAAAATGGATTTTAGAAGACTGAGCATGGATAAATCAAATGCAAAAATACAGCTAGCTAAAAATAGTATAAAGAGAGGTTCAACATCCACAGTAAGTGGAAAATGCAGCTCAGGATAAAAATGTGATTTCATAGCCAATTGATTGACAAGGAGCGATTTGAACAAATTTTATGATGAACAAAATTTTAACAGTTTGATTAAAACCAAATTTTAAAGATGAGAATCAAAGAATATTTCCTTTTTCTTTTATGTTCTTGAGCTTGAACCCAGGAACTTGCATATGAAAGGGTAGAGATGTACACAGCTAACTATGAAGATACTCCCTTCTTATGCATAATCATTAGGGAAAACACTTCAGGAAACAACAATTTTAGCAAAATGACAGGGTACAAAATACACATAAAACCCAGTAACTTCTCTATAAATTAACAACAAACACACTGAAGAGATCATAGACGCACACCATTTACAACAGCATCAAAGACAAGAGAATTTCTTGGAATAAACCTAATGAAGGGGGTAGAAGATCTCTACAATGAAAATTACAAATGACTGAAGAAAAAGATTGAGATCCTAGGAAATGAAAAGCCATTCTGTGTTAATGGATCAGGAGAACTAATCTTCTAAAAATTAGCATCTTGAGCTGGGTGGTGGTGGTGCATACCTTAAATCCCAGCACTCAGGAGGCAGAGGCAGGTGGATCTCTGTGAGTTTGAGGTCAGCCTGGTCTACAAGACCTAGTTCTAGGTCAGGTTCTAAAGCTACAATGAAACCCTGTCTCGAAAAACCAAAGAAAGAAAAAGAAAGAAAGAAAGAAAGAAAGAAAGAAAGAAAGAAAGAAAGAAAGAAAGAAA
>NW_026067949.1:5624760-5711627 GCF_014885135.2 Alexandromys fortis
ATATATACATATTAGAGTACTACTCAGCAGTAAAAAACAAGGACTTCTTGAAGTTTGCAGGCAAATGGATGGAAATAGAAAACACCATCCTGAGTGAGGTAAGCCAGACCCAAAAAGAGGAACATGGGATGTACTCACTCATATTTGGTTTCTAGCCATAAATAAAGGACATTGAGCCTATAATTCAGGTTCTTAGAGAAGCTAAATAAGAAGGAGAACCCAAAGAAAATCATATAGGCTTTCTCCTGAATATTAACCTTCATCAGGCGATGAAAGGAGACAGAGACAGAGACCCACAATGGAGCACCGGACTGAAATCTCAAGGTAGACCAATCAATTTATAACCAAAAAAAAGGTAGCATATTCAGCAAATGGTGCTGGGAAAACTGGACGTCCACATGGAGAAGAATGAAAGTAGACCCATCTCTATCACCCTGTACAAATTATATCCACGTATATCAAAGACCTCTGTTTGAAACTTAAAACACGGAAACTGCTAAGAAGAAAAATAGAGGCAATACTGTACAAAACACAGGTATAGAAAAGGACTTTCTGAACAGAACTCCATTTTCCTAGGAATTAAGGCTGACAATGGACAATCAGGATCTCATAAAACTATACAGTTATGGAAACAAGCAAGTGAGTAAAAAAGAAACTCACAGAGTGGAAGAGAATCTTTTCCAGCTATACAACTGATAGACGATCCATATCCAGAACTGAAAAAATATCAAGGGAACAAATCACCCAACTAAGAGAGTCCTAAATAAAAGAAATAAAAGCTGTTGAGAAATACCTCAAAGTCTTCATCATCCTTAGCAATCAGGCAAAGACAAATCAAAAGAACTTTGAGTTGTCATCTCAGTCAGAATGGCTCGGATCAACAAAGCAACTGACAGCAGAGGCTGGTGAGGCAGCACTGAAAGAAATCTTCACTAGCTGTTGGTGGAAATGCAAGTCTGTGCATCGAATTCCACTCTAGAAACTAGTATGGAAGATCCTAAGAAAGAGAGAAAGAAAGAAAGAAAGAAAGAAAGAAAGAAAGGAAGGAAGGAAGGAAGGAAGGAAGGAAGGAAGGAAGAGAAAGGAAGGAAGGAAGGAAGGAAGGAAGGAAGGAAGGAATAAAGAAAGAAAGAAAGAAAGAAAGAAAGAAAGAAAGAAAGAAAGAAAGAAAGAAAGAAAGAAAGAATCTGTCACATAATCCAGCTGCTGTATGAGTCCTTGGCCATGCCCAAAGAACTCAACTTGTTACTCCACAGATACTTGTCCAGCCTTGTTCATAGGCATCCTATTCGCAACAGCCAGAAAGTGGGACCATACTTCAACTGATGGAGAGACAATGAAAATGTGTCAGGGATATGCAATGGAATACTATTTAACTGTAAAGAGAAATGAACTCATGAAATTTGCAGGTAAATGGATGGATGTAGAAAACACAATACTAAATGAGGTCACACAAGACCCAGAAAGAGAAACACCACCTGTTTGTTCTCACTCACCCCTGGTTCCTAGATTTAAATCCTGAGATGCATGTATACAGCATGGAATAACCACACAATCCAGAAATTACAAAATAGACCTCAGGTGTGTGAGGGGGGGAGAGGTAGATAGCAGGATACAGGTTATGTGCTGTAGGGAACAAAAAAGTGGAGTGGGAGATCTAACTGGTGAGGGAAGAGGGACTCAATACAGAAGGAGAAGGGAGAAGGGTAAAATAACATCAAAACTCAAAGCCTCAAGGAATCATTTTATTTTTACCTAAAATTATACTTAATACATACATATACTAAAAGAATAGCTATACCACTTGGGCTTACAATGTTTCCAACAAGAAGCATAGACTAATGAAAACTCCAGTACTGGCCATGAGAAACCTTTCAAATGACTATTTGGGATAGTTCACATGACTCCCTAAATATTCTAAACTATCCATGTAGCCTTTGGTTGTTTCTCAGGAGAGTTTATGGTGAACCTCTATTGCAGAAGACATCTCCCACTTAAGACACAAGAGTCTGGTGATTCGAGCAGGATCTAGCCCGAGGCCTCTTTCCTTTCAACAAGCTTCCAGGGTACTAGAAAATAATATGCAAGCTTCCAATGAAGAAAAGCATTTAAATATTCCTACTAAATTGCAATGCCTATAAACCATGACAGTGACCAGCATGGCAATCTATCCCTAAAGGTGCAATATGTGGCATTGATGGGGAAGCCCAGCCAAGCACCTTGTTGGTGGTGGTAAACTAGCAGTTGTCTAATTGGTTTTGAGGCCCATTTAACATGAGAGAAATCTGACCAGGTGCTGGAAACCAAGCTAGAGCTAGTTGGGCCATGGACCTTAGAAAATAACTTATTATTACCGGTAGTTCCTGACTACATTCTAAGTCTTATTTTTATAACTACAGATAAGTATAGCTACCATCTGTCATCAAAGAAGCCTTACTGTACAGAAAGTGGAGAACATCACAGAAAACCACAACTGGACACAGTGAAGAGATAATGGATCGTGAAGAGCCCAGCCTCAGTGAATTCATCTACATCGCAACTCCTGCATCCATGGCTCAGAGAACACCACAGAAGAGAGGAAGTAAAAGCCACAATACCAAATAGTCTGCTGGGAAACAGTTCTCCTAAAAGTGGGCGGCATAAACAATACTGGAACAATGGCAATCTCTGCAGACATGCTACTGTGGAAGGTAGAAAGTTTGGTGTGGTTGTACCTGTAGACAAAGAGATGAGCCCCCTTATTGGTTAACAAATGCAAAATGGTCCGCTTTGAAGCCATATACACATCACCAACAAAAATGGACCATCAGCTTCTATATGTGTGCACACGTATACATATGCATACACATACATGCATACATGTCTATAACAAAAATAATAAAAAGAGGCTATCAACGTGAGAGGGATTGGAGGGATGGTTCTTGGGAGGAGTGGGGAAGGAAAGGGGGGAAAGTGATGTAATTCTATTTTAAATATATTTAAAAGGAAAAAAAGCTGGCACACTCCTTCAGGACTTAATTTGGTAACCTCTAACACAGATTCAAATGTTTACTGCATCTTCCATCAATGTTCATCTCTCTTTTTTTCCCATACTCAAGTGAAACTCATTCACATTTGTATCAAGAAATGCATATAACAATGTTCTGAGAAATACAATTTAGAGTAGCAAAATGTTGGGAATGAACCAAAATCTCATTGCAGAGTAAGCAGATAAACTGTGGTTTTGCACAGAACACAATTTTATATAGCAGCGAAAAAGAGGGAAGTGCATTTATTTGTTATTCTGGGTGCCGTTGTGCTATACCACACCTCAGAACAAAAACCAGAGTTGGGAAAAGGGAATGGAAGTAATAACATAAATAAATAAAAGCTAAGTGAGATAAATAATCTGGGTCAGGCAAGTCTGCATCATAGTCAATTGACATTTTGTGCTACAAACACATTTTCAAAGATAAATTACTTCATTATATTTATTTTAATAAAGTAAGAAAATTTAACTTCACTTCAGAGGTCAATTTTAAAATCACACACAGAATATATAAATATAAATTATACCTAATACGTATACCATATACCCATAAAATATATATACCAAATGCATATGGATTATGCATATGTGCTATACCTAAAACATACAGTATACATCTTTTATAAACACTGCTAACCTAAGCTGTCATTGTCTTCTCGCTGTTCCTTTAAGAAAGTCAGATCTACTTTATAAATGGTTTTCCCCAGGCTCCTCATAGCCTTTCTGTTGGACTCTCACATGCACCTGAGCCCTGCCTACCTGCAGTTTCACTCCTATGGTTATTATACACGCTCAGCCTGCCAAACCATCCCTCAGATATTATTGACATAGCTTCCCAGGATGCCCCCGAGCTTCCATATCCCGGCTCACACTAGTCCGCTCTCCTCTCCTATACTAAAGCATTCCAGGCTCCTCATCTTCCATGCCTACTCCTTTCTATTCTCTTTATTCTCCCTTTCAAAGTCCTTATTATTCATTAAGAGCTAACTCTTTATGTTGAATAGAACATTTTCAAAAACCCCTCATTTTTTAAAAAAAAATAGACAGACTGATATAATAGAAATGAGAGACGTGGTAACATACCAGAAAAAAACACGGGAATCAAACAAAGCAGAGAGCTGTTGGCTACATCAGCTAAGTCTTTTATATGTGACTTTTGGTTCAACGTAGTCCTTCTCTCCCTATTTCGTCTCTTGCAGTCTTTACTGTCCTCTCATTTCTTTTGCATATTCATCTTGTTTCTCTTCTCTTATAGGTGGGTTCTCCCACTGTGTACAGAAAGGTGTATGTACACTTCTTCAAATACTGCGTTCTTTGCCATGGGTGGTTGATGGTTTATTTGTGTGCCCTTAAGGTTGAGGTTAGAGGGTGGCAGTTTGGGGGTAATGTGTAACATTTTATGAGCAGTACCTAATGGAAGATCTTAGGTCCCTTGGGCATGAGGTTGTCTTCTTGGGGTGCCACAGTAGTTACCCAGGGAGGATTGTTACAAAAGGAGCAAGCCTAGGCCCACTCATCTCCTTTCTGGTATCAAAATGTCATCAGTGAACTGGATAGACTTTTAGCAGTGAAGAGTGCATATTGCTCTTAAAGAGGACATGAGTTCATATCCCAGAATGTACTCTGGGTGACTTAAACCTGAACGAAGCTCCAGCTCCATGGGATATGATACCTCTGGCGTCTCTGGGCACCAATGTGGGTGCATGCATGCACAGAGAGAGAGAGGATTAGATAAATCTTTAAAAAAAGATGTCATTGGTTTGCTCCCACACTCGACCATTGCTATCTGTCGTGAGGTGATACAGATAGGTGTAGACTGTACCAGAACCATGTCAGTTTGGACTTTAAACTTCCAGAACTGTCAGAACTCCAAGGCTTGGTTTCTAGGAAGTAAGCAAGCATGGGTTGTCTAATTTGAGATATAAAGAGCAGAGTCCTCTTAGGGTTGTGTTTCTTGGAGAAAGGCAGTGGTGTTCAAGAAACTGAATGTGATAGCCACACACAAGACGGTGCTACATAGTTTCTGTAGTATCTAACATAATAGACTTGATTGACGGCAAATACTTTGCTATTTAATTTGCATACTACTTATTTTTAATGGTCTTAATATTTTGCTTTTTTTTTTTCAGCTGCTACCACTACTATATCTCTGACCTAGAGGTCAAGAAGGTCTGTAAAGGTCAGAGGTCCAAGACCCTTACTGACGTTTTCCAAGTTTTTTTTTCTTTTTTTTTCTTGAAGGATTTCTTGTTTTCAATTCCAACCTTTAGAGGATGTTTACTGTGGGACATTTCCATGTATGAATCTAAATCTCCCTCTAGCAGCTGAAACCATCTGTGACTGACAGTGAGCACTGCCTGCACACTCACGCCAGGGTATGTTCTTTAGCATGACCTCACTTGCAATAGTCTGAGTTCCTCTACAGTTCCTTACACTTCTTTCTACCTTGCATGAGATGTTCTGACCCTTTGCACACACAAGGCTAACTAGTTGCTGAGGAGCATCGAGTCTCCCTTTTTATGAGGTTATCCTACATTTTTATACTAGATCTGACTTGAATAGAATACATAAAATTTTCTTCTGGCTGGCAGGATATTTCTTCACAGGATTATACAAGACTGGCCTCACAGTGGTTTCCATTCACTGGTCTGTTTGACCTCCTGTAACCTGACTGACAACAATTCTTTCATGGGTCCATTTTTTTTCTTTCTTTAAGCAAAAATACATTCTAAAACATATCATTTATAAGTACAAGAACCTCTAGAACAATGTTTGGACTGAGTCATGCACTCACTGTGGACAGCCATGCTTCCACCATGTTCCTCCTTAAAAGATTCATCCCATCTCCTCTACTTTATACAGAGGGCATGATTAACATTCTTCAACTTCTCCTCAAATAATCTGACTCTGAAGGATCACTTGACCCAAGGTCAGGGAAACAATAATAGGCTGAGGATTTGGGACAAAATGTGGCAGATTTCTTAGCACTCCCCAGGAAAGGGAATGGAGGTGGTCCATCAAAGCTGCAATTACTTCAGCAGAAAATTTCACTAAAGATGGTGTTATGCCAGCTGTCAAAATGAGGCCCCATAACATTGGCAACTTCTCATATCTTAAAATACCAGTTTCCATGAAAAGTATATTTATGGGACAGTATTTTAGCCTTTGAATTCCAATTTGTAGACCATAGGCCAAGATTTTCAACAGAAAAGACAATTACAGGAACCCTCATCCTCCCAATGTGCAAGTATGGCTTCCACTAGTCCTACACAGGACACTCTGTCTAAAGGCCATCAGGTTTATCTGTCCCTGAACTTCCCACTTCCCTTAGCCCCTGACCGTCATCTCTACAGTAGAGTTGATTTGCCACATCACAGAGCTGATTTACAGGCCATGTGAGTCAGCCTGCAGACCTACAAATCAAGTGCCAGATTTACAAATCCTCAAAATATGTATAATAAATGCCAAATAAAAACTTTCAATTTACCAATCTTTATTTGTGGGAAATATAAATCAGCAGTAAAGGTGTAACACCGTCAGCTTTATTAAGATTAAGTTTCTAAATCCTGATTTTTTTCCTTTGCTTTATTTTTCCTTTCAAATTTGACCTTTTCTTTATGAGTATGCTTCTGATTTTAACAACTATAAAAATAACAACTTTGTTGCAACATATAACCGAAGTTTGGCTGACAGAGGTCCTGGTTAGGTATTAAAGCTCACATAGCAATGGTTAGCCTTTGTGCTCAACTTGACTGGATTTGGAATCCCCTAAGAGACACACCTCCAGAGCAGGGGAACGTAAGTATTTCCAGAAAGGTTTAACAGAGAGTCCAAGACTCTATCTGAATGGGCGTCCTAGACTGAATAAAAAAAAAAAAAAAAAAGTTGAGTGCTACACTTCATCACACTCTAATGCCTGACTATGGACACAATAGGACCATTTGTCTCAACCTTCCAACATCATGCCTCCCCCAACTTAATTAGAGTATCAGTAGGACCTTTTCCAGTTCCTGGCCACTGGTCCATTCATCAACCACATCTTAGAAACACTCCTTAGATACAGGTGTTCTTAACTAGATAGACCATGAAAATCCCCACCACGGTCCTTTGCCTTTCTTGGTTTGTTGTGTAGTGACTTTCAATACTTTTCCTGGTTCAGCACGAGGCTTGACTTTAAGATGTATTTTCTTTAGAAAGAATTTTTCTTATTGAGCTCAGAGGTCATTAAGAACACAACATCAGCACGGCATAAGGAAAGAATGTTAGAGGTGCTGGGAAGTCTCGGGTGATCAGCAGCTCTGGCATAGTGCTAGTGAACAGCACGTGCTTGGCTCTGAGACCCTGCTGCAAATCGTGCACACGTGACCCCCACGTATACATATAATTAAAATAAATCCTTTAAAAACCTTTAAATGATGAGTATATTAGCATATTGTTCCTGGCGAGACCTCTCTCAGCCAGTGACATCAACAAATACTATGAAAGGGAAAGAAAATGCAAGACAGTAAATGAGTTGAGGAGCTCAAATTAGGTCTCCCCCACATTCATTCGAAGCCTCCCCCAGTGAAAGGCGTATCATCTCAGTGCAGAGGGGTTGGGCAAAGCATCACATATGTTTCAAAATTAAAGCTTCTTGGATATGTTAATTGCAAAATATAATTTTCAGCTCATAAAACATAATGTACATAATCTCTCCCATTCAAAGATAATAATTTTATAGACTCCTTATTAAAAATTATGTTTACTAATTGTGAGAAAATGCCTCAGATGATACTATCACCATATACCCTAGCTTAAACGAGAAGTTGTGCTGTTAGTATTAATTGACTGTCAGACTCAATGTGGGAGATGGCTGCTATGACTTTGGCATCAATATATATTTGGAATGTAACTGTGCCTGGCCGTAGGTGACTTTTCCAGACTGAAAGATGAGGTTTGATGTATATTTCCTTAAAATTAATAATTCTCTTCCCTATAACAACACCTCCAAAGTAGATTATTTTATCTGCACAATACTATGTCAGGAATATATTATTGTTAAGTAAGTACAGGTGAAAACATTGATTAAAATATGAGTTGGGGAGATGGATCAGCACTTACTCTTGGCTCACAAGTATGAGACTACAGTTTGGATCCTGCATACCAGGGAAATGTATGGTGAACATGGTAGCATGCCTGTAGAAACCCAATCCTTTACATATGCATGAATGCACACACACATACCACAACACACACACATGCATGCACACACACCACACACACACCACACAAGCACACACACACACACACACACACACACACACACACACACACACACATGGAGGAGACAAGTCCCTAGTGCAAGCTGCGAGCTAGACTACCCATGTCTGCAAGCTCTCTGATTGAGTGAGCCTGCCTCAGTGACTGATATAGAAGAGTAATCATGGATGATGCCCACCATCGACCTCGAGCCTGAACACACTCATGCACACATATCTGTATATTCTCGTAACCACTGGCCCAAACATGTGCCCACCTACAAAACTATGCACATATTTTACTACATGCAACACACACAATTCATCCCCCATGGCTTTTTCTTTCTTTGTGAGACAAGGACGAATGTATCCCCAGTTGTTCTCAAACTCCCTGTGTAGCTGAGAATGACCTCAAATTTCTGCTACCCATTCAGTCATGCCCCAAGTGCTGTGATTGCAAACATGCCTCAGGGTTCTATGTATGCTATGGAGGCACTCTACCAGCTAAACTATGTCCTGTACTTCTACATCTCTTTCTAGATTACATCTGAGGCACTGAGCACAGATCTTGGACAAGTTCTTATGGGGATTACACATAAGCGTATTATCTGTACTGGTCCAGCTTTGATTCTACCAGGGGGAAAACTGATTCATCAGTGAGTCATTTCACAAATAATTTCTGCAACAAATCAAGCTTTCAAATTTGTATGTGACTACATTTTTTTAAAAAAAAATATTAACTAGAGGAGATGATACTTTAGTTTTTGGAAATATCACTCCACTACCTGTGTCAATTTGCCATCTAAAGGAGAAAAGAAGTGATGGTGAAGTTTTTTAGGTACCAATCTGTGGTCCAGTGGCCCATGCTTGAGCATGGTTTGCCAGGACTCTGTTCTACTGGACCAAGAAAATATATAACAAAGAGCTCTGCTTGGAAGAATCCATCATAATGGATGATTCTGTAAACAGACATGGTGCCCAAAGAATGAGCTCTGGGCTTGCTGAAAATAAGGTTTTATAGTAATTGTGCAAACTAAAATGACTGTTACGGTTTTGAGAAAGGAGAGAGCAAACAGGTGTGATCCTGATTCCCACAAGAAGAGCACACCCTCACAGGGGGTGTCTTGTGCTGAGCATAGGCACCGAGACAGGAGCTCGCTCTCTTTTGGCAGGGCTCACAGTTGCAGGGGTCCCCAGACACAACAGAAAACACCCAGCTAACAGAGCAAACGGCAGAAGAACAAAGAGCTTTGCAGAGTTTCAAGCAGTGGTTTGCTGATGGGTGTGGACATCTATCTGGTAAGGAAGAAAATAAAAAAAAAGACACAGATCATGGGAGAAGTGTGTATTATGAAGAAGAATTCAGGGAGTCAAATCAATCAGTGAGGGTGAGGAACCCTAGACAGGTAAACTCGGGCATATCGAAATGACCTGGTGCCCTGTTGTGTTTGAATTAAGTCCCAAGAACTCTTGTTTCCAAAAAAGCACATGTATGGATCCTTGTCGGCATAACAGATTGTTTTAATATTTTTCTTACATTCTGTTTATTTTGTGTGGGGGGGGGAGGGGAAGTGAGTGGGTATGGGCATACCATACCAAGCTGTATGTGTGGAGGTCAAAGGACAATCTATAGAAGTCAGTTCTCTGCTTCCAACCAAGTACATGTCCCAGGGGTTTGGCTCAGCACATCAGGCTTGGCAGTACATGCTTCTGGTCCTGATCCATCTCCTTGGCCACATAATATTACCATCCTTTCTAAAGCATCTTAAAAATCATCATTTAATTGTCTCAGTTTTCCTTCCCGTTGTTTAAAAAAAGTTGAAATCCTCAAATTGAAGTTTAATGAAGACTATTTTTAGGACAAGGGCAAGTTAAAACACAAGTAAGTAAATTTATAGGAGAAATAGAAGAAAGCACACTAGAGTAAAAGGCATAAAATCGGGAAGCTAATAATGGAAGCCAGGAGACACTGTGGAGTGGAGGGAGCCAGAAGCGGCAGGGTTAGACTCACAGGGCACTGTGGATGGTGTGTGCTTTGGTTACAGAGCTCACTGAAGCAGCAGAGAGGACAGTCTGGACCAGGGGAGGACAAAGATGGAGCCCTGTGCCAGGAGACCAGAGAGAGTCCAGGATGAAACAAGGAACACCAGTTGGCAGCAGTGCCACTGTTGACAGAGACTGGGGGACAGATGCAAATGAGTTTTTGCTGCTTCCTGTCAAAGGCACGCACGGCAAACAGGCAGGAAATGAGGCGAGATGGCTTTTTTCCCAGGTTGTTATCATTTGTGCTTCCTTGTCCAATTACTGACATTAGAATCATAATGCTGCGTGATGGTGGTGCTTTCTCCCAGTGCCCGGAAGCTGCCTTTCTAAGTGCTCATAAACATCTTTGGGAATGAGTGAACCACAGAGGATGAAATGCACTTCCTGAGTCTGTCATTACTGCATCTGGCCTTAACTGCCAGCCGCTTACAACTGGCCACATGCAAAGAAATGACACTTTGAAGTGGACGGCTGCCATCAAGTATCAAACAGGAGCTAATTCGTACCAGGTAGGTCGATGGTCTTTTAATGTCACTCTTTTTGATGACCTGGACAACCCAGGATTCAATCCTTCCAGCAAAGATGGCCAGTGGGGAGTGTTAGAGGTTCATGGAGAGGAAAAAAAGAACAGCAGCCTTCAAGTCCTGCCAACACCTATCTTTATTATTGTTTCCTTTGGGCTTCCAACTTTTCTCAAAAGAACGGCTTTGCCTTTGGCCTCCCCGTAGCATCCACATCCCACATTGTACCGCTGTTGATTCACATTCCGCTCTCACAGCCATAGTGAGTGGCTCTCAAGTAGGCAGCAGTGCAAGGCCAGACAAGGAGACTGAGTCCAAGTATGTGTCTTAAGACTATTCAACCAGGAAGCATTTTGTATGGTGTTTAGATGCAAGCCTGAAAAGCCACAGGAGTCTCCCCACAGAGTGAGATCAAGCCCTCCCCGGGGGGGATGGAGTCTGCATCCTGCTGGCACCCACTGGACCCTTGGATCTGGTCTCCCTGCCTTGAATTTCCAGTTTTGTGACAGAATACCCTCTCCCACTTTCCTCTGAAGGCAATTTTAAGTGAGTCTCCGTCACCTGTATAATTCATCACCCAGTGAAGCCCAGCTGGGAAGTCCAAAGCTAATAGGGATGAGATGAGCGTGTCGCTGTAGAAAGGAAACAATAACAGACATCATGGCCCTTATTTTAATCCAGTCCTGTAAATGTTGACTGTAGATTTGCAGTGTGAAATGAAGTGTGCTGAACAATGGTGCACAGGAGAATAGGGATACGGGGAGTTAGAAAAACAGGGACTTGAGAGGTAGCTTGGTTGATCAAGTGCTTGCCTAATATACTCAAAGCCTTGAGCACAATACTCAATAAAAAAAAAAAAGGAGGAGGAGGTGAAGAGGTGGTGGTGGTGTTGCAGGAGGAGGAGAAAGGGGAAGGAAGGAAATATCTTTAAGATTATTGCAACCCATCAAACCAGAATGAGCAGTTATCACACCGCTGCTTAACTGTGTTGTACCCAAACCCACTCCCTTGCCACTCTCCTCTCAACCCCTGTTGATCTCTCTAACACCAACAAAGAGCTTGAAGGTATCAGCCAAGGCTCTCTCAATAGCTTTGTCACTGTGTAGTCCATGTCTGGGCACAATTAGGCCTCAGGAAATTATTTTTGTAAGTGTATATGGAAAAACAGACCCAGAAACTGTATGGTGGGAGGCAGACTGAGCGATGAAGCATAAAGCCACCCTGTAGAACTCCCTCTTCCTGTGTCCTCTTCGCCAACCCTGTGCTGGCCTACTGGGAACTGGCTGTTAGAGAGATGCATAAATTGAGTGTTGCTTGAAAGGCTTAGGAAGATAGAAGGGAGGGAAAGAAAGAAAAGAGGGAGGGAGGGAGGGAAGAAATATTGGCTGCTTCTTGGAGTTTGTTGGCATGGAAACACAATATACCTCTCTCTGAGCAAAGATTCTAGCATACTGCAATATTACTGTGTGCCAGTTTCACGAAATAAGCACTGGGCAGGGATCTCAAAGTACTACCAAGGAAAGGCAAGCTGAACGGAGCCTGGGTAAAAAGTTGCGCAGGCATCCCCTGGAAATTCAGAGAGAAGCATCCGGGCTGCATTTTTGAAGTCCTGAAGCTGTGTCCCAGCTCAGCAGAGCTAGTGGGAGAGAGGGAGGGTCTTCCCTGTTTCCGGCTCAGCCAGCAGAAATCAGGTCATCTGCAGAGCTAGCCTTTTCTTCTCCAGAGTACTAAGACATTTAAGCCAGTTGTTACTTTTGCCTGTGCTGAGGCCTCTTCTCCCTCCTGTCTCCTAAGTGCAACAAGGAGGTGTATAAACACAGTGAGAATTCAGCACGCAGAACATCAGTACAGCAGGCCCTTCTTGCTTTTAGCATAGTGTGGTAAAGGAGCACTTTTTTGGAAATAGGATCTTCCATCCCAGGCAGGGAGGTGCCAGGGAAGGCTGAGAAGCAGGCAGTACTACGATGTGACACAAGGCTTTCTGAGAAGTCACCTTTGAGATAATATCAGCACGAACCCCCAAACAAGCAACCCAGGAAACAAACATTTTATTTTTACCATTATCTGCAGAAGCACCAAGGGATCTTTCAGGGGCGAACTCTCATCTGTCTTTAATCATTGCACCCCCATGGCTTTGCAGAGATCTCCACTTCAGACCTGCGTTCAGCCTCCTCAACTTTCTCCTCAGGGGTGAGTTGCCGAAAGCATCACAGGAGAGGCAGAAATAGCTATTCACAGAGAAGCCATAACCATCCTTCCTCACACAGTCCAGCCAAGAGGTAGGTCAATCAATAACAGCATGAAACATTTAAATTGAGGGAAAAAATATTTTAAAGCTGTTTCTTTTTTGCTTGTACCCTAACATGGTGCGATGCTGCTTAGGAATGAGATCTAGATTTGTAATTGTTCTTACTCTCTGGTTTAAACCCTAGTCAAACACTGAGCCCTTAGAACCTTGGCACCCTCAACCACAGTGAAGTCCATCTTCACTTCACCAAAGCTATCCACCATTATGGTCTCACTTTGGTTCCCCAAACTATTCTATTCTCTGGCAGATGCTGCTCTGCACAACGCAAATATTCCCCTGCCCCAGTGAACCTTAACAACCTGTGTCAGTCTTTGGATTCAATAATCACCCTTTAGCTCTCTTTATCTCTCCTCCTCTACCCTAGACGACTCTCGCATGTTGAAATAGGAGCGGCGGGGCTGCGTCCCCAGCACCCCGGCCGCCTGCTAGTTTATGCCCCAAAGTAATTACACGGACACTGTATTCTTTTAAGCACTGCTTGGCTCATTTCTATCTAGCCTCTTCTAGGCTAATTCTCGCACCTGGACTAGCCCATTTCTAATAATTGTTTGTAAGCACCCCAAGGTGCGCTTACCGGGAAGATTCTAGCCTACATCCATCCTGGGTTGGAGCTGCGTGGGAGAGCAGAGCCTGGCATCTCTGCTCCAGAGAGCAGAGCTGTCGAGTCTCTCTGGGAGCAGAGCAGAGTCTGAGCTCACTTCCTCTTCCTCCCAGCAGCCTATTCTGTTTACTCCTCCCACCTATGTTTTAACCTATCAGGGCCAGCCAAGGAGTTTCTTTATTGCTTAACCAATGAAATCAACAGATTGATATATGACACTCCCACATCACTCGCGTGTATTTGTCTCCTTTTAACTACCTTCATCTGTACTTGAGCTTACCTGTTGGCCCATTATCTACCTCGGCCATCGTCATTCACCCTCTCCAGCTCTGAGCTAGCCTTTCCTCCTTCTGGGTCTCATTCTCTGTTAGGGCCATCACATCTGTCCTTATGTAACAATGACAGTAGACTAACAGTAACGGCACTGTCTTTAGCACACTGCGGGTTTTCAATAATGCCTTTGGAATGTTGGGTTTACAGAAAACCCTGACTTCCGGTGCTCAACTCAATGGTTTTTCAGCTTGGCAGTGATCAGAGAGCAATATGCATTTAGTGAGGTGTGCATCTACACACAGCATTCTTCACCTTGGGTTTCATGCTCATCATGTGAGATGTGTGACATTTTATTACAAATAAGCTTGCCTTCCATGACATCACCCCACGGAAGGCGAATGTAAATAGTCTTACCCACTTAAGGAAAACTAGGCTGAGATATGATGTGCAGTAGGTTAGATATGCTAAATGTATTCTGACTAACACTTTCAACTCTGACAGTATATTATCAATACATAACCCCATTGTACAATGAGGAATGCGTGCATTCAGGACTCCTTTGTATTACTGATAGCTTGTGTCTTTTAAAGTCATTGCCTAGCATTGCCATCTAATTCTGCTATGACTCTTTCAGAAACAGTGAGATTTTTTTCCCCAGATGCATGAAATACATGGCTTATGAAAGTGGCGGTACACCTAAGTACCGGAACCCAGGGGCATACTCTGGTCCCTGCCAACAGTACTGTGACAGGTACCCTCCAGGATCACAATGAAGTGTGTCTGATTGAACCACACACGCCGTAGTTTTACACTTGTGGTATTTCAGGCCATCAGTCCCACAAGGAAGGATTCATGTCACAAAAGAACCTGAAGCTCAGGAAACCCCAGTGAGTTGGCCCAGCCATCCAGCCTGCCACTGTCAGAGCGAGGACCCAGCATAGAGGTCTTCTAACTTTGTCCGGCTTTCATGTCAGAAACAGCCGCATTTGGATTCTCACGCCATCAAAGTCACATGTGCTTCTTTGTCGTGGACTTGGCGTTTGTAAAAGGAAAGGAAAGTTGGGCTTCGATATTTTCAGTTGGAGGAACTGTCTGAAAGTCTGCGCGGAATGATGAAGGTCTGCGTTCCTCTTCAAGTTCCTCCTTTTACTTCTAACGTCGAAAGGAAAATAGGTCAGACATTGAAGTTTTCTGCCTCGGCCACATTCCCCTTCTATCTCAGGCCTCTTTCTCCTGCAGAGCATATTTTGCTCCCTTGAGCTAAGGCACGGGAAATGTGAGGCGCTCTGTTATGCAAATCACAGGAGGAAAGAGCAAGCTGGCAGAGGGGTGGAGTCTTCCCTGCTGAAGAGTTTTGAATTATCGCATTTTAAGGTAAGTAGAAAGACCAAGCATTGACCTACTGTGACCTCCACAGCAGATGGAAGATTCTTAAGGAATTGTGCTATAGAGGAGGAAACACAGAAAGGAAATGGAGATAGCATGGACTAAAGACAGACTGCGCAGGAGTTAAAGCCTTGCCTTCTGGTCCAACACTGCCTTTGTTCAACTCACAGCCCCACATCCTAGCCTTGTCCCAGTTTGCTGACCTCTACAAGGAAAATACCAGTAGAAATAGCCCCTACCTCAGCCAGTGTGTGCAGCCTGTTACAAACAAACACCTGCATTAAATGAGCCATGATAAGCAAGAGGTGTGTTTTGTGAGCTTTTTTGTGTCTTGACCATTTCCTGCATGGATAAATGTTGAATTAAGAGCGGCATCCCTGGCACCCGGCCGCCAGCATGGCTAGCTTATGCCCGAAATAATTACACGGAAACTATATTCTTTTAAACACTGCCTGGCACGGCTAGTTCCAGCCTCTTATTGGCTAGCTCTTACATATTGATCTAACCCATTTCTAATATTCTGTGTAGCTCCATGAGCTGGCTTACCAGGAAAGATCTTAACCTGCATCTGTCTGGAGTGGGAGAATCATGGCGACTCCTCGACTAAGCTTCTTTCTCCCAGAATTCTGTTCTGTTTACTCCACCCACCTAAGGGTTGGCCTATCAATGGGCCTAGGCAGTTTCTTTATTAATAAGAAATCACTCCCACATCAGATAAATTAGGTGACTCCTCTTCCCCAGTGCAGCATCTCATTGAGGCTGAAGGAGGAGCGAAGAACATCGCATAAAATGCACTGGAAATGAAGATGAGGAAAAGGGGGCAGCTGAAACACATAGAGACTGGGTGTAGTTTAGAGCATTGGAAACTGAGCCAACACATGTCAACTCAAGACTGAATGCATCTTGCACTGCTTTCCTGTCTTTCACTCCACTGTTAGGATGATGAAGGAACTTTCTCTGTAGATAGTTCCCTCAACCCCCATTAAAAAAAGCATCTCTGGGGCTGGCTCAGTGGGTAAAGTGATTGCCACACAAGGAGAAGAACTAGTTTCTGCCAACTAGTATGCACATGGAAGTTGGTCCAGCAACAAGCTTCTACAATCTTAGCATTGGGTTAAGAGAGTAGAGACAGGGGAATCCCTGGAGCTCACTGGCCACCAGCTAAGCTGGTAAGTAAGCTCCAGATTCAGTGAGAGACTCAGTTTCAAATAATAAGGTGGAGAGTGACCAGGAAAAACACCTGATGTCAATATTGGGATTGTATACATGTACTCACACAGACGCACATGCATGCTCATCCATGTGCAAACATGTACATATACCACATACAAACCTGTATGCACACCAAAGAAAGAAAAATGATCTCACTGGCTCAATGAATCAACATAGCTGGGAAAGCTATTACTGAGCCAAGTGACCACATGGGTGTTTGCCAGTTTATAAACCAGCTGCCAGTGGGTCAGGTGCCTACTCTGATCAATGACTGAGGTTTGAGGGGAGGATTCCAGAGTCCACTGAGTCAGAGTAGAGTAGGACCAGCATACAGAGTGATTTCCAGCTAAGATTTGGAGTTAATTCATTGACGCTTACGCAGCCCAGTGAAGTTAGTACTATGCCGTGTTTCAACGTTCATCTGTCTAGGCATAGTTATTTTCAAGACCGTTTTCAGCCATCGGGTCCAATGCTAAGCAAGACTGAAAGCCAAGCTTTCTCTTGAGTGGAAGCTTAAGAAAAATTAGAATTCTCTGAGCGATTTAATGCTGAAGTGTTTTCCTTTCACTAATTCTGAAGTAATGGTGATAAATATTTTGTAGAAATGTTTGTGACACTTTGAATGTTACCCATTGTTATTGATTTTCTTATCACATGTCTAATGAAGGAAATGTGAGCACCCTCATGTAAAAGGACAGTGACATTTAGCAGAAAGGCAGGGAGTGCAAAATGGCATTTCCCAGATGTCTTTTCCCAAATTTGTTATACACTAAAATCACCTGGGACGCTTGCTTTATATAGAAGTTTCCTGAGGTCTGATTTACATGCCACAGAATCTCATGACTTTTATGTCTATGATTCAATATTCGGTAAATGTATATTTACGGAATAAATGCAATAAATTCAAAAAGCACAAATGTTTGCAATGTATATAAACATTCCCACAATCCAGCTGTGACATGGATATCACCCTGGAAATTCTCCCTCCCACCAGGAAAGCTTGCAATGTTGGTTTTAATTTTCAACGATTATAAGCTATTGGTAACTGTACAGTTTGTTTTTCTGTAAATTTATCAATGAATTCATACATTTTTCAACTATCTTATTCTGTTCCAGCCACTCAAACAAAACTGTTATATAAAGTTTGTAGTTTATAAGCAACAAACTTTTTCTCATAATTCTGAATGCAAGGAAGTTCAAATCAAGATTTGGTGATGTTGAGTGCTTGTTCTTTGCAGGTGATGCTCCTCACTGTGTGTCCAACAGAAGAGGCAAGGAAGCTCTCCTGCATCTCATTTATGAGGCCACTAATCCCAGTCAAAAGGGCTTCGTCCTCATGGCCTAATCGTTGCAAAGATTACACTTACTAATAATATTGTAAAGATTCCATTGACTTGTAGTTTACGATTTCAACATATGAATGAAGATGGAGTCACAGAACTTTAGACTACAGTAATACAGGAAATATTATTTAGCACATAAATAATCTCCACATGCCAGATTTGTGTCTTAAAATGAATGGAATCAAAGTATACATGGCCTTCCCTCATTTCTATTGACTATTCCTTACTTCAGTCAAGAATGTATCACGGCAGAAAATTCATGACTCAAACAACCTAAATGTGTGCAGAATATAGAAAAATCATAATGTGTCTATATAATAGTGTCCTATCCAACAATGAAAACAGACTAAGTGTATATATAAATGTATAAATAAGTTGTAAAATTATTTTCTTAAGTAACTTTATGTAATTACTTAAAAGTATACATTTATATTTCTGTGAAGACAAACTTCTGTAAAATAAAAATACAATTTTGAGCGATAATAAAGCAGGTGATTTCTTGGCTCTTGTGACCAAGGTTGGTGGGACAATAAACAGAAATGGGTAATAGTGACAACCTAAATTTTTAAGTTTAATAAAATAATACATGTTCATATGTTCACATGTACTTGTATATATTAATATACCCAAAATAAAATATATAAAATATAAAAATATTATGTCATGCCTCTTTTGATGTCATTTTCCATTTATCATTTTCTTATAGTGTCTCTACTACTCAAGAATATAAAGATAACATAATTCATTTTGTCCTCATTCCCCCTTTGGTAAAAGTACAAATCATTTATAATTTTGCAGTCTCCACAGTTGACAGCAACATTCTTGAATCACGACCACAGCCACCTGCATCTGTGCACAGCTCCTGAAGTTCCAACTCTTGGTGGAAATATCTTTTCAACCAGCCATCCAAACATCCTCTCTCTCATTTCTAAGTTTATCAAAGACTTATTTATGGGTTGAGGCATGTTGACAGAAGTTTTTGTCCTGCCTGGTCCTCTCCTACAGCCATTCAGTCCCAAAGAAATGCACAGAGGCTTATATTAATTATAAACTGGTTGGCCTATTAGCTCAGGCTTAGTATTAATTAATTCTTACATCATATATGAACCCATAATTCTTATCTGTATTAGCCACATGGCTTGATACCTTTTGTCAGTGAGGCATTCTCATCTTGCATCCTCTGCATCTGGGTGATGACGGCAGACTGAGCCTTTCCTCTTTCCAGAATTCTCCTGTTCTGGTTGTCCCACCTATACTTCCTGCCTGAATACTAGCCAATCAGCATTTTATTAAGCCAATAGAAGTGACAAATCTTTACAGGGTACAAGATCATTGTCCCATAGTAGAGTCAGAACCAGGAATCTGTAATTTTGCCATGTACCTGCCATGGAGATTCAGATCCAGTCATCCTAGCATCATTTGGCAATCATCAATATCTAGTGTTTTAAAGGCAAACAATAATGACTGCAGTCAGAGGGATATATGGATTAAGTTCTTGCTCTGTCACTGAAGTATAACTTTGAGCACCACTAATTCCTGTCCATGCCACACACTCATTTATACATTCCTATTCATGTCTGTGCACATATTAATTCACTATTGAATAAACAAGTAATGAACATCTTTTTATGTGCTTAGAATAATTGTCATTCAATGTAGGTAGCAAAGAAAAAAAAACAAATAAGTACAACAGAATATCCTAGATTCCACATTGGAAGACCGGTACACTACTCATTCAGTACAGAAATATGATGAGGAAATGCTGAAGTATTATGGAAACAGGAACACTTAAGTGAATCTGGAATTAGGAGTAGATTTTGACCATAGATGACTTGTGAGAGAAAACAAGGAAAGAAATGTCTCTTTCCTTGCATGCATCTCATGAGTTCATATTATGCAAGGTGGCTGGAGGGAGGAAAGATTACGGTAGACTTGCAAAATGTGACAGAGGTCTTTCGAAGAGTTGTATCAAAGTGTACCATGATGAACTCATATCCTAGCACACAGTCTTGGGACTGAAATGCAGAGGAAGATAAATAAAGAGACATGGATGGAAGATCAGAGTGTGAAATTAGTGTATAGACTTGCCTTCCTGGCCTCACTCTAAGGGTGAGAATCATTAAAAAGCCAAGTGGGACCTCTGAAGTCTTGTTGACTTGCTCAGGTAATGGCCAGATTGTTCATGGCCTTGTTTTGTTTAATCTAAGTTAATTGGGAGGCCTTCCTGAAATTTCAAACTCTTGCTTAGTAGACAGGTGTACTGGTTAATGTATGTGTCAATTTGCCAGGCCACAGTGCTCATTTACTCAAGCATTATTCTAGGGATATTTCTGTGTGTTTCATATGAAAATAACATTTAAATGAATGAACTTGAATCAGAATACCCCTTTTAATGTAGAGAAACCTTATCCCATCAGTTGGAGGCTGAATGAAATGAAGATTGACCTTTCCCTAGGAAGACAACAAGGATCAAATTTTGCCAGCAAATAGAACTGGAGCATCTATTCTTCCACAAAAGTTTCTAGCTTACAAACCCATCCCACAAAACTGGAACTTCTTCTCTAATTCCTTAAGAGTTCTCTATCTCTGTGTTTCTGTCTCTGTCTCTGTCTTTCTGTCTCTCTCTCTATGTGTATCTCTCTCTCGTGTGTGTGTCCATGTGTGTCTGTGCATGTGTGCATGTGTGTATTCATATGAGGGCATGTGTGTCAAGACCACAGTGTTGACGGAGGTTTCTGTCCTGCTAGGTCCCACATCATTTAATCTCAAACAAATCACACAGAAAGTCTACATTAGTTATAAACTGATTGGTCCATTAGCTCAGGCTTCTTATTAACTCTTATAACTTTAATTAACACATTATTCTTGTCTATGTTAGCTATGTGGCTTGGTACCTTATTTGGCGAGGCAGTCACATCTTGCTTCCTCTGTGTCTGGGTAACAACTGCAGCCTGCTCCTCCCTCTTCCCAGCATTCTCATCACCCCTTCTCTATTTTCTGCCTGGTTATCCCACCTATACTTCCTGCCTGGCTACTGGCTAATCAGTATTTTATTAAAAAATACAATTGACAGGGTACAATCCATTGTCCCACAGCACCACAGGTCAAGTGTGATTTTTTGCATGGCATCCATGCTATTATTTTAAAAACATGAACTTTCATTAGTATAGCACTCACTGAGTGGGCTAGGCTGGCTGACCAGCAAGCCCCAGAGATCTGCACATCTCTTCCATACTAATGGCATCCTTATGTTTGCTTGCCTTTTAAAATATTCTGTGAATTTGAACTCAGCTCCTTATCCTTGTATGACAAACACTTCCCCTGCCACCACTAGGTCCATTCTCTAGAGAACTGAGATGAATGTATCAGGAAAGACAATCCAAGTCTTCAGCAGTTCTTCTTGGGGCTACAAGTAGCCCTAAGAGTCTGAAGATAGTGCTTCTCATGACAGAAAGAATATATAGAGAAGGGCTCTTTTCTTCATGTTCCAAAGACCTTCATGTTCCCTGGTTGGAAACAGAAGTATTGAAGCAATCAATCCAATCCCAGCCAGGCCTGAACATCTCAAGGATGTGGATGACAAATGAGTTGTCTGGAGACACCAACTTTTTCTCTGCAACAGATGTCTCCTCTGACTTCAACCTCTTGGTGGCTTCTCTTCCAAAGACCGAGGCTGGCTTGACCTAGCACAGAGTGCTGTTTTGTCTAGTTTTGTTGTTTGTGGTGATTATTGCATTTGTTTTTCCTGTTCAAATAACTAAAGAAGACACAATTTTCATCTCAGAACACAATACCCATTTACTGAAGTCCTTCATATTTCTCTCCCATAGAGCAAAGATAGTAATTATACTAACATTTTCTTTTTGTAAAGATTACTTTACAGTTTACCAAATCATCCTGGGTTTACTTTATTGTGAAATCTGTAAACAGGAAATATTATAATTGAGAATAATACTATAATTGTGCCATGGTGCCTTGAAGTGTTCAAAGGATTAAGTAAAAATGTTGTGTCAAATGCTTAGCAGCATACATGACATCCAATTGCTAGATCTTTCCCCTACATGGTCTCATAAGATTATTCCAATGGAATGATAAAGATGTGACAGGTTAACTCTGTTTCCTCAATGAAGACTTCAGGAGTGAAGTCCCTTCCTCTGGTCTATGAAGTTAATGAGCTAGAACTTGAATTCCAAACTTCTGACTACAGTGCTCTCATTAATGTGCACACTTGCGTTATAAGGCAAACCCTGGCATAAGAAATACTCACACAAAAAATATACATGCAGATTGAGGGATAAAAATTGTGTATTGCAGAAGTTCTAGATGGCATATAAATAACAGAATTAGATGAAATTCAATGAAGGGGAAACTTCTTGGTTTTGCTAAATTGCTCTATCAAATCTCTCCCCTCAGGGCTCAGGAAGCCCTGCAGAAGAGGAAGCAGAAAGAGTGTAAGAGCCAGAGGGGATAGAGGATATCAGAGAACATGGCCCCCAGAATCAACAGAATCAACACACATATGAACGCAGGCAGCATCTACAGGATGTGCACAGGTCTCCAACAAATGGGGTCCTCAAGTTGAAAGAAGTAAGCACATTGTCCCATCCCTAAACAGAAGATATGTCCAACTGATGCCTACTTCCAAGTTAAACTTTAGTTTCCTCCAAGGGATTCTCATTGGGAAAACAAATTACTCTTAATAGTAGGCTACATGCCCAGCAGTAAATGGCCACAGTAATGAACACAATGGCAATTTTGGAGGTTCCTTGTCTAATAATGTCATATCAGGGTTTTAAAAAATATCTTATTACACACACACACACACACACATCTGATAGAAGGCATATGTGTAACTCAGGTTAAATTATCTATGAAAAGCTCTCAAAATTCATAGAAATAAGGAATTCAACACTCCCATTAAAAACTGACAAAGAGTTGCACAAACATCTGAGCAAGAAACATAAAAAAGCAAATGGAAATTAACAACTAGCAATGGCATTCAGTGCTGATTAGGGTGTGGAATAACTCTTACGTACTGCCGTCGAGAATGCAAAGCAGCAGGGTGAATTTGGAAGATAGTTTGGCACTTCTTTGTAAGACTAAAAATATGCTTACTCTTGGAAATCACAATCCCACTCCCAGGTATCTACCCCTGAGGAATGCAAGCTCATGTTTATAAAACAGTTGTATGCTAATATTTACAACAGCTTTGCTTGTAATAAACCAAGCTGTAAACAGCACAAATGCCCTCAAACTCACAAGTGACTATGGAACAATCTATGCAAATGGCACATTTCGTAGCATTAAAAAATGACAAAAAATGTGTTGACAATATGAGAGTTGGAAGTATCACAGATGCATTTGGCATATGAAAAGAACTAATGGGCGCTACATTGTATATGGTTTCATTTTTATAATATTCTGAGAGGAAGAAAGCTCTAGATGCCAGGAAAAGGGAAGGTGGAAGGGCTGGCTACAAAGGGACATGGGAATTAGGGTTGGGGTTGGGTGGGGGAATGCAGTGATGAAATTGTCTCCTGTCTTGATGATATTGGCGGTTATATAATTGTATGTACTTGTCAAGATTTACAGAACTTAACAAAAATAGTTAGTGTTCTATAGGCATTTCCATGGGGGAAAAAACTGTGTAAATTTGGTTTAAAATTTCCACAAAACAAATTCCAAGCTTTAAAGGCAGCAAAGAAGCAACTGCACAGCAAAATACATGTGATAAATGCTGGCTGAGGGTAAGGATTTTGAAACACGCCAGCAGTGTGAGTGAGGATGGGGAAGGGACGCTGGTGCTCCTTGACGAAGAAGGGCCGGGCAAGCGCCGAACGATTGGAATACAGTCATTGCAGCAACAGAAAAGCACATATTCCCCAGGGTCTCTTTGGAGAATGTTACTTTCTGGAAGATGCTTGACAGAAACAATGAAAAAGACAACTGGATGTTTTCTTCTAATCTCTAAACAATTCTAGAATGCCAACCTCATCAATATTGTAGAAGACAGAACCTACATCGGTCAGAGCAAACATACAGGTATTAATGTATGATTAAAAACCCAGTCCCAGAGTGAGTTTTACACCACAGCGATGGAAAGGGACTAAGGGAATGACAAAGGCCCTTTTACTTCTAGCTCTGGGACTTGCCTCCCACCACGGGCTCTCTACCAGAGCCTCAATGCCCTCCTTCCTCTGATTGGAGTTGGGAAGGTTAAGTAATTTCTCTTGCAGGTGCTATGATCAGGTGTTCTGGTTCTATATATAAAACCCTGGTGCTCATGTGCAGATATCCAGAAAGCTCAATTAATCCTAAACATCCCTTCCCACAGAGATATCCCAAAATAAATTCTTCAGCACATGTAAAGTGGCTTAACTGTTTCCTTAACTTAATGACTGAATTTAAATTTATGAACGGTTTTTTTATGAAGCAGATGCTGAACATCATTTCCCAGGTTCATGGGCAGCTTATCAAGAACACGGCAACTCAGAATAAAACCAGAGAGCTGGAGGAAGAAGCAGAGAGACTTTGTTACCCACGGGAAGATTAAATTTAGGACTGACTCCATGGAACAGTTAGGAAAGTCCTATATCCAGAGTGCCAAAGAAGATAAGAAACATACTAGTCATCTCATTGACATTTATTGATGGCACAGAATGTGCATCCAACCAGTGGTTAAACCTACTCTAGGACCTACTACATAGTAGATAAACCAGCTTAAAAGACAGACAACTGAATTAGTAAGGGAGTGAAATCAGGCCAATGGTGTGGCGGCGATAGCTATATTGGAGAATAAACTTGGTGATTCCCTAAAGCACTTACTTTAATGTTCTGGGACCACACTAATGCTCTGTAATAGACAATCAAAAGTCTTAATCACATAGAAAGATAAGCATTTAATTCCTCTCATGGAGTCTCAAGTTAGCTAAGCACCTTTTCTGGTTCTGCCTTGGGCCCCTGCTTCAAGCACTCACCAGAATATTTTGATTCTGATCCATGAGGTCTTTTTGTCACAAGTGACCAAGCACATGCTTGTTTTTAGGGTGAACGGGGAAGCCTAAGAGAGCAGAAGCCAGCAAGAATGGAATCTGATGCTCTTCTAAAGACCATAGCAAGCTCAGGGCCAGCTTGGATTTAAAAGATGGGAAATGATGCTATCTACAAATGGGAAGGGGCTGCTAAATCATACTGCAAAGTTTGCAACTGGAGTTCCCCAAATAAATAGAAGCAATAGGAATCACAGGTAATTAGTTATCTGAGAGGGGAATTGGCTCATGCAATCATGAAGATAATTCTATCTGAAAGATGGAAGCCCAGGGAAGTTGGTGGTATGGTTCAGTCCAGGATTAAAGGCTTCACCTCCAGTGCCTCCAGTGTAGTTCCTTTCTACTAAACGATGACAAGCAAAAAAATATGGCCATAGTGAAAATTCTAGCTATATGGAGCCATATGTAAGAATAAAGAAATAATAATAGAAACCTTCATACAGGAACTGGTGTAAAAGATGTCTTAGAAGTTAAGGATGCTTTGCAAAGTGGAAGCAGGTCAAGGATATTTAATAGCAAACAAGGACAAAAACACAAAGGTAGGAAAAAACACATTGCCCTCTGGTATAGGGAAATGCTGTGGAATGGAGGGAGGAAGTGTGGAGGAAGGAGATGGAGCAGAACTATATTGTGAAAGTAACTGGTTTTGTTATTTTATCTCCTCAAGGAGTAAACTCCAAAGAAGCAAGAGCTTTGGATTCATGAGAGCATAGGGTTCTAGGTAGTACACAGGGCTCCATAAATATTTGCTGATTGAAGGGCAAAGAATGGCCTTGGACACTGTGTGAGAGCTGTTGGCCTTTAATCCAAAATCTTGGGAGGAAACTTAATTTTTTATGAGCAGGTGCACATTGTGATGTGCTGAGAGGAAGGCAACTATGAAAGCAGAGGCAGCAGGAAGCCAGTGAAGACTTTCAACAGAGGGGAAGCTTCAGGTCTATACTTCTTGGAATAGATGCTTGTCTAAAACCTAAGTGAAGAGCACACTGGATCTATAACTCGCTAAGACTTTTGAAGAATTGATGAACTATAAGAACTTTTTCTTTGAATTTTTTTCTCACATAATATATCCTTATTACAGTTTCTCACCCCTCTACTCCCCCTTGCTCCTCCCCCTTTCCCCTCCCATTTAGATCCATCTCCTTTCAGTCTTCCATTAGAAAACAACAGGCTTCCTAAGATATGATAATAAAATAAGATTAAACAAAAACTAACACATCATAATAGGATAAAATAAACAATCAGAAGAAAAAGAGCCCAAGAAAAGGTACAAGAAACAAATATGGATGCAGAGACCCACTCACTTGAATATTCAGGAGTCCTATAAAAACACTAAACTGGAAGCCATAATATATACTCAAAGAATACTTAATATATATGGTATATACTAATACATAATATATTTAATATATACTCAATACAGAAGATATACAATCAAAAAGTACTGAAGAATTTTACCAGTACATAGTCTTGATGATGCTAATTAAAATTGACAGTAATTTTGATGAGATCCAAGTATCGATTTATTCTTGTGGGTTGAGTTTTGGTGTTACATGTAATAAATATTTGCCTGGGAAAGTATAAAGATTTTCAAACTTTCATCTAGCCTTGTTTATAGATTTAGGATTTAATATTATGCATGTGCTCCATTTTGGAATAAGTTTTGTATTATAATGCACGATAATGAATTAGAGTTCTTTGCATGAATGCCCAAATATTCCAGCACCATTTTCAACAGGACTTGTTTCACTGTTAGGCTTTTCACTGCTGGGACAAGATGCCTGGAAGGGGATACTTAAAGGAGGAAAAGTTTGCCTTGGCTCTTGGTTACAAAGATTTCAACAAATGGTCAGCTGGCTTATTGTTGTGAGCCCCAAGTGAGGGTAAACATCATGTAGGAAGCATGTGTTAGAATAAAGCAGAGAGAGGCATTCAGGAAGGAAGAGGCAGGAAAAAAAACACAGCCTTCAAAGGCACACCTACAATGACCTACTTTCTTTCTCCTCCTCCTCCTCCTTCTTGTCCCACATCTTAGTGTTTCCATCAGTTTCCAATAATATCAGCCCATCAATCGATTCATAAGCTTTATGCTTCAATAGTTTTCACAAAGCCCCATCTGTAAATACTGCTGGCATTGGAGACCAAACCTTCAATATATGAGCCTTTGGGGAAATTTTCATACACAAACTATAACATCTGGAAATTTGCTTTTGTTTATTGCTACTGTTCAATAACTACAACTGTGTTTGGCACATAGCAGAATCCAATAAATACCTGAAAAATTAATGAATTGTTAACTTTATTTTTCCTGGATATTTAACTCTTTAACTTATTCACAATTTTTTTGGCATACTGTAAGAACTATGAATTTAAATGGACTTATTTTCCAAATTATGCGTTTTTATATCAACTTTATTAATTTGATAAAATATTTCTTCTTTGACCAGAAATTACCTAATCTTGTTCTTTTCTTAGACATATATTTCTTTGACAAAGCTTTGAGCTGGGTGTCAAGTTAAGTACTAAAATAGGAATTCCTTTGTCACGTTGGTGAATCCTATAAATTCTTCCCCAAGATCATGCATTGACAAGCATGGATAAAAGCAAAATCACAAAGGAGGCAGATTATATGAAATGCAGCTTTTGAAATATGTTTAAAGGACTCCGACACAGTAATATAAAGGTAGCTTTCTCTAAGTCTCACAACACAGCTTAACAAAACGTCTAGCAACTCCCACAGTGTCAGAGATCTGATGAGCTTAAGATATTCTGAGATGACGGCAACAACGTGTAACGTAATAGGAGAACATGGGAGAGTTCTGATTCTGTGTTGGGCTTGTTGTCTGTTTTCGTGACTGACGGACGTGCTAACTTTCTGTTAGAGTCTGGTAGAAAGAGAGAAGCATTCTCTCTCTATTCCAACTCCCAGCCTCATGTATATCAACTTCCGTGAAAACACTCCTGAACAGGAGAGAAGCATACGTGAATAAAATGTGACTCCTGCTCCTAAGGAAATTGCATTCTAGTGAGCGGCAGAGGATGCACCAGCAAGAGATGCTACCAGACACCAGCCTGAGCTGAACGGCCTGAGAGACTATGGTGAAGGTTTCCACGAGGGTGGAATTAATCTAAGTCAGCCCTGAAGGAACATAGCAAGTCCTGTGGGTGCATGAGAAAGAAAAATCAAATCTGAGTAGAGGATGGGGGAAAAAGAAAAAGATAAGAACTTCAATAACCAATGTGCTCTTTCTCCCTCAAGCCTACCATTAAACAATGAGAAGTATTATGCCTATGCTTTATGAAGCTTGCTCATTACTACACAATGAAAAAAAAAAGGCAAGAATATACCATGTTTGGGGTAGGAGGTAGACAAGACAAATACTTTTTTTCTGGGCCACAGAAATGTCTCCTCTTCATAAGAATCAGTCTTATGCCCAGAGTTTTAAGCTGAAGATATTCCCTGGTCTCATTATTAGGGACTTTTCTACTGAGAAAGGCCATACAGTGCAATGGGAAGAACAGGGACATGGCCCACTTAAGATGAACTTGTCACTTGGTATGTTTGGGGCAAGTGACATAATTTAATTTGGAAGCACTTTGCTAAGAAGTATGAGTTTCTGTACTCCTATAGTAATTTCTAAAGAAGGAGAAGAGAATGATTGAGGTGAAGATGTTATTACATGAAGAATTCAAGGTTTGGGAAGATAGCACACCCAGGGGAAGACATAAACCATCAGTATTTTCTTCAGGAGAAACGCAGATTTCTAGTACTTTTTAGTTCCTTCTTCCCTCTTGGTTTAAGCATAAGTCTGCCTGTACCTGGGGCAGGCATCGACCCTGAATTGGGAGGAATGGTGTGGGAAGGGTTCTTTCTGTGCCCTCCATCCTGTGTGTATTTATGTAAGTGTGCACCACAGTACATTCAGGGAAGAAAAATCATATCAGTTATTTGAAAAGAGAGAGTTTAATATAAAGAATTATGACACTGTTACCTAGGCAACTGAAAGGATAAAAGAGAACACAAGAGCATCATAGAGGTAGTAACTGCCACCCACAGGCCAGGGCCACAAGAAGAGGCTGCATTAGAATAACTCAGAATTTGGAAGAGGCCCCTCAAGCTGGGTTGAAGACATCTGCAGAGTGACTGCTGTTGGCCTGAGGAGTAATGGGGTCTTGGGGAGTGTAATGAGACAAGTTTCACAAGTGTTAGAAATAGCTGCCGTTCCAGAATAAAACACAGGCTAGGTGATGCTAATAGGAATGAGAAGACTGAAAACCAGAGACAGGTCTGAGTTGCTTCCCGGGTTCTATTGGTACATCGGTACATCCTACCAGGTAGCCTCTGGCAGCAGAAGCGCAGTCCCTGCTCCAGTATCAGAGATAAACAGAAAAGGCAGAGCTGCACTCCAGAAACAATAGTGCAATAATTGGTATGAGACATGCCACGTGCATGTGCACATGAGCATGTGTGTGTGTGTGTGTGTGTGTGTGTGTGTGTGCTCCTGTGGTACTGGTGGAGACTGTGGTATGAGATACGGCTGGAAAGTAGGAAATTAGCTGAATTTACCCTGCTTTAAGGCATTGATTTCTTTTTTAAAGATTATTTTTAATTGTATGTGAATGGGTGTTTGGCTTGAAAGGATCTATGTGCACCGAGTGCATTCCTTTTATCATGGAGGCTAGGAAAAGACTTGAACCCCCTGGAACTGGAGATAGAAATGATTGTAAGCCATGATGTGGGTACTCAAAACCAAACCTGGGTCCTCTGCAGGACTGCAAATGCTCCTAACACTGAGCCAGCTCTCTAGCCTCAGATATTTGATTCTTATGTGAATCTCTTTATGTTTCTCAGTTGCTTAAAAATGTAAAAGGATCATGTCACATATCATCCCTAACAAACCCTAATAGATTCTCTTTAAAAACAAAGAAAGTCAACAAAGGTAGATTTTCCTCTATTCTTCTCTTCCCTTTTTCCTGTATTCTTGATTTAGTGGACAGAGAAATTTTTTCCAACAAAATATTTATATTGATAGTACTAAGTAATACAGAGACATTGCTTGAAAAAGTTTTTGTACTTATTCTCTTTCATCCTTGTGATTATCTTGCAAGCAAAGATAATTTATTATTTATTATTCATCATTATTATTTATTCTCATTTCACTAAGATATCTATAGCTTGGAAAATCTGTTGAAGAATAAAATCAGTCGGTTGAACTGAAATCAAACAGCTGAGCTATGTACTTAATTTATCAATCCTTTTACCTCAGGCTCAGAAACACTCTTGAAATTTGTTGATATAAATATTTCTGAAACCTATGGATTCAGAATGCCTGAAATTCTCTAGGACTTTGTATTCTTCACAAGATCCCCAGATAATGAATACAGTATGAAATTTGAGACTTTCTGTTCTTGTCATATGTCTCTCTAATTGGTGATAAAAATGTATTCTGGGGTGGGGGACACTTTAATTAATTATCTGATGCATAAGATGCTATTCCTGACAGGATTCTTAGCTATTTCAATGGCTCTGATGGTGTGAATTGAAATCTTCCTCAAAGCAGCATCCTGGACCAGTAGCATCAGAATGCCAGGAGACTCTGTTGGGGTAAGACCTGTTGGACTGTGACAGACACAAGAAGGCAAGAGGATGGAAGCCTCAGTGTTAGAGACACTACAGCAGCCATAGATGCATCTACTAGTAACCATAACTCCACTTCATAAACCCCCTCTCTTTGGATGATCAACTAACCCCTTATCTACCTCAACTGCATAAGCCACTACATTCCAGGGCTGGAAAGATGGCTCAGTGCCTAAGGGCACTGCCTACTCTTCCAAAGGTCCTAAGTTCAATTCCCAGCAACCACATGGTGGCTCATAGCCATCTGTAATGAGATTTGGTGCCCTCTTGAAGAAGAGACCTGATCAGTCATCCTCATCAACTTAAACCATGAAACCCAATATGGACAAGTTCAACAGAACTGCCATATATGGGCTGCCCATGCATGCTTCAGCAATAGCAGGTCATAAATTTCAAATTTTAGGCTCCCACATTACCAATACCCACACTTTATCCATTATCCCTAATCTACTATCTCTTCATCCAATAACCCTTTGCCATTCCAAGTCACCCTCTTCAGCCTCCAAGTACAATCCTTTAGACCACTGAGAACACCTAAGCAACCAGTCCTGCCCTGTTCATTATCTTTCATACCTTATGGCAGTCCAAAGAGCTAGATACATGATCCATAATGATGTCCATCACTTATATGTCTTTTCAGATTTCTTATTTGCATTCCTTTACTATGCTGTGCTAGATACTGATATCATTCACTACTACACTAGTCTGAAGTTGCACCCACATATTAAATACACTAAATCTCATATTGAATTTAGTCCTTGAACCACATCTCTTCTGGATCTATATTAATTCTGAGACACCATTCAGTTCCTTAGTTTTCATTAGATTTTATGTACCACTCATTCTCAAATCTTTACCTCTAACCCAGAGCTCGCCTTCATATACTCTAGGATAAACAAAAATATTCACTTATGTATCTATCAGAGACCTCAAAATTCTCTGTAAATTCCTGATTTCTCCTCTACTTCAACACATAATGGTAATATCAAAAAAGACAAGATAGAAAGAAGTAAACATAAGAATTTACTTAAAACAGGGCTGGCAAGATAGCTCAATGGTTAAGAATAATTGTTGCTCTTGCAGATGACTCAGGTTTAATTTTCCAGCATCCACATGGTGGCTTACAACCGTGTGTAACTCTAGTTTCAGAGAATCTGTTGCCTTCTTCTGGTCTCTACAGGCACTGTATACATTAGGTGCACAGACATACATGTAGACAAAAATATCAATACATATAAATTAAACTTTGGGATTGAACCAATAATGACTAAGAATTCCCTCAAAAAAAGAGAGTGACCTAAGAAAATTAACACCAATCAGAATAAATGCAGAAAAAGGACAAACTAACAGCATAACAGTCAAGAAAGTAATACCCAAACCAAAGAAAATGAAAGATAAATAAAAACTCTAAAAGAAACCCAAGTGGGAAAACACTTTACTGGCAGGAAAAAAATCCTGTCGTGTTTCTTCTGAAAACAATTGTAAGCAGGAAGAGAACAGGCTAGAGTAGTTTTGAGAGAGAAACCATCACTGACCTAGAATTCTGTAGCCAGAGAAATTCACCCCAAACATGAAGGAAAAATAAAGACATCCCCAGACAGGTAAAACTTGAAGTAAGTGGATTCCAGTTCACCTGTCCTGCAAGGAATCCAAACAAAGTAATACTAAGAAAATGTTGACAGGCTTTCCCAGATTCAGGAGAACTCTGCCAGAAAGTTGTATCTACATGGAAAGATCAAGGCACCTACAGGACCAGTGCCTGGTGAAGCTGCTCTCTGCTTCCAACCTAGTCCTTGGCTGCTGCATTTGCAGGAGGAAATGTAATCCTACAAACATGCTCCCAGTATTTATTTACTTGAAGAAGTTCAAGTCTTATGTCCACACAGAAGCCTACACACAAGTGATGATAAAGGTTTTGTTGATAATTTCCCAAACTTGAGGCATTTGTCTTAGAGTTTCTATTGTTTTAAAGAGAGAGTATGACCATGGCAACTCTTATAAAGGAAAGTATTTAATTAGAGTGTCTAGCTTACAGTTAGAGGTTAAATCCATTATTAGTATGGTGGGAATGGCCATATGCAGGCAGACATGGTGCTGGAGGAGCTGAGAGGTCTACATCTTGATCCATGGGCAACAGGAAGTGAACTGAGACACTGGGTGTGGCTTGAGCACATATGAGACCTCAAAGTCCACCCCTATAGTGACACACTTCCTACAACAAAACCATATCTACTCCAACAAAGCCACACATCTTAGTAATGCCACTCCCTACGAACGTATGGGGGCCAGTTGCATTCCAACTACCATGGTATTTCTTAGTAATTACATGGATAGATAGGCAATAGCACATACAGACAACAAGATATTACTCAGCACTCAAAAGAAATGGGCTGTTAAGACACAAAAATATTTGAAAAGACCATAAATATATATTGCTGAGTTTAAGAACGGAATCTGAAAGGCTGCAAAGAGAGTGAATCCATGTATATTGCATTGTGCTTACTACGAGGACAGTAAAACTATTAGAGATTGCCAGGGTTTGCATGAGGAAAGAAAGGATAAAGACACCGAGTGCAGAAGTTATAGTGAAGTTGTCTTTGTTGCTAAAGTGGTGGGTAGATCATTACACATTTCCCCAGACCCATGGATGTGTATCCCAAACTGGGATCTAATATCAGCTATGAGTATTAGATGAAAATATGTCTGTGTAGGCTCACAGATGGTAACAAACGCACAGCTCTGCTAGAGAGGGTTGGTAGCAGGGGAGAGATAGATGTATGGAGAGTAATTGTGGCTGCAAGAGATTTGGGAGGAATCTTTGTATTTGTCTTCCAATTTTTGCAGTGAATTGTTGATTTAAAAACTGACATATAAATCAAATCTAAAACACAAAGACTATTAAAATTGAAACAAACACTCCTTCCCTGTGAGCTCCATACTAAAACAATACTGAAACCAAATATGTAATACCCTCACAAATCCATGGGAAGCCACAGGGTAGCGTCAGAGTGCACATTGCAAACCCTGCTGTAACCCTCTGAATAAGGAACTCTGGAGACAAGGAGCTGCAATTGGTGTTTCAGCAGCCCCTCCAGGTTACTCTCTCTCACGCTCAGATTTGAGACCCAGCACTGATGCAAAAGAAGGGAGGAGTGTGAGTAGATGCATAAGGAGGTGTGCAGAGGCTCCAGAATTCCTTTTGCCTTTAAAACACTGTCAGGTTCAAGCCTGCCTGTATACTCTCTACACTGTACCGAGACCGCTTTAGGTGTTAGACCAGCACTTCTCAACCTTCTGGGGTTGCATCTTAGATATTTACATTATAATTCATAACTGTAGAAAATTACAGCTATGAAGTAGCAGCAAAATAACATTATGGTTGGGGGTCACCACAACATGATGAACTGTGTTAAAGGGTCACAGTGTGAGAAAGGTTGAGAACCACTGCATTGGAGGACTTTCTAGACAGAAGCCAGGGATGTCCCCTCTGCCCTGCACCCCACCCCAGGCAGGGCCTTTCACTGCCCTTGCACAACTGTAAACCCCTTGCTTTCCTGCAATCAGCTGCTCACACGTCCTTTCTGGGCCACTGGACCCTGAGCCTCTCAAGGACAGAGATAATGCCTTTGCTGTGCCAGCATCCAGTTAGGCTCTGACAGTTAAACAAAAGGTCAATAAATATGAATGAGGTTTAAGTGAGTGCAGATGAGTACAGTCACCTGACACAATGGTTATAGTCCTCAGAATTTATTAGCCAGCCTCACCTTCTCAGTACAGAGCCTTTTAATGATGATAAGCAGAACGCCATCACCCACTGAAATCTCCCAACCACACTGAGGTAGTATTGTGGCTTTTTTTTTTCTTATTTTGTTTTAACAGCAAGGAAGACTTTATTCAAAAATATTTCAACAGAAGTCAAGATTTCTACCAAAGGAGAAAAAGATGAAATCCAGATTTTCAGCACTGAGCTGAGCTAGTGGAAAAATACCAGTGGATGTCAGGAAGGGACTGGCCAATGCATTAGACTCTCTGTCCACTGATGGCTGCTTATCCTGACCTCCGACGCAAATACCAGCACATGTTCTTACTTCTTCTTTTGTCCTTTTACTATCTATGGATCTTTTTTTTTGAGATAGGCTCTCACAGCATAATCCTGGCTGTCCTAGAGCTCACCCTGTAGACAAAGTCTGGCTTGTACACACATAGCTCCACCTGCCTTAGCCTCCTGAGCACTGGGATTCAAGACCTGTGCCAACACACCCAGCATCTCCACCTTGAAATCTTGTTTTAATAAACCACCAAGTCCACTTTGTATTCCCCATATAGTAATGGGTGTGAGCTTTTCTATAAAAAAAGAACAAAGATGCAGATAGGGAGAAACCTAAGAGGAGTTAGCAGGGAGAGTGGGGGTGGATGTGATCAAAATACATTCTCTGAAATTCTCAAAGACTATATAAGCGTGTTTTTAAAGGACAGAATAAGTAAAAATTCAAATGTAAATAAATTTATTTCTAAATGATAAATAAAAGCTTTAAAAATGCAGCCTACATTCTAGTTTTTCCCATTTTTATACAATTTTTAATTGAAATTTTTTTTCATACAGCATATTCTGTGTGGTTTCCCTTTTGCCAACTTCTCCCACCTCCCCACTCAACCAACTTCACACCATTTTTGTGCCTTCTCTCTTTAGAAAACAGTCAAACAGAGAAACAAACAAAAACAACAACAAAAAAAACAATAAAAAAGAAAAATACAAGAAACACACAAACAAAACCCATGAAAACACTAAATCAAACGAATGGTAGCAACGAAAGTGTCCATCAGCTGATGGATGAAGCCATGACTAGTAAAGAGCAGAGACAGGGAGTGAAGTCAAATGTCTAGAGTCTGCTGATCCTCTGGGATGCTCTGCTGTATGTCCAGAAAGAGTCAGGTTCTAGTTGTAGACAGGCAGCCACTCCCGGACAACCTATTTTATTCTCAACTTCAACAACGATACAGGTTATATGAGCTTGTCTGACAATGCCAATGGCTTTAGTACATGGTTCCAAATTTCTGAAAGCTTTTGATTTACTAAAAGAAATCAACAAATCTATCCATGGAACAAGCACTCCCTAAAGATTATTTTTAGATGTACATAGAGAATGTTTGGAACCATTCATTTCTCCCCAAATATCCACCACTCAAGACCAGGCTCTCCGCTAAGAACTTGATGGACAGGGAGAGTAACCCTCTCACCATGCCTTCCTTCACGATGTTGCAGGGAGAGCAGGAGACAGTTTGAACACACAGGCAAATGCAGAACCAAAAGTTACTCCAAGGGCTGTGAAGAAGGCCATGCCTCTTCCCTATACGCCCCACCTGTGTGGCAGACAGTAAGTTATCTGGAGGCTACTTAGTTAGATTGATGGTCAGGGGAGGTGTCTTTGAGTTAGGATAATTAAACCAAGACTTGAAAGATGAAAAATAGCCAGCCAGCTGTGTAGGAGAAAATGCTCTCAGCATGAGAAAATGCCTTGAAGCTATTGAATTTAAGCAAGTTTATTCTTCCTAAACACTAAAAATAAAACTTCTATTATTTGAGGGCCGAAGATAATGTTTTAAGATAGCAAGGAGCCTGTACATATATTTTAGTGAAAAGTAATGCTAGTTCCTATAAAAATTAAGCCCCAAATCACAATGACCTACCCCTGAGTCTATTTCTTGCCTGCATCACAGCCCATAGTGAATGGGCAGAATGTCTCTGCTCCACAGTGTCATCCAGGACCCTGGGTCCTCCCACATGCATCTCCTTCACAGTCTGAGACCTGTCTGTATCTAAGTCCCTCGGAGCAGAAGGGAGAAGCATCTCTCCAGTTCATGTTCAACTGCCAAGAAGCAGCCATTTAGCTACACTTAAGCAAAAGACCCAGAACACATAGCAAGTGCACTAGAGAAATACCTAATCCAAGAGCTAGGATTGCAAGTACTCACCGCCTCAGATGCACATGACAACTCACAATATATGAGAAATAGTCAACAAAATAAGAAACAAGGAAGTTGTATGCAATAAAAATGGCTAACATTTTGTCACTTATCAAATTAGGAAATTTCAAAAATACTAGAAATGGAGAATGTGCCAGAACTAAATGTTCACTAGTACAGAATAGTTCTAAAAGACAGCCATGCACACATTCACTAAAGATAACTATTCAAAAGAATTATCTATTTGCTCTGTCATATGGATGTGGTTGAGAGAAATTGGTGGATGAGAAAATGAAAGCAAGGAATAGAGCATTGTGTGTGTAGCCAGATTCAACTTAGATCAGGTACATGGGAAGCAAATTCACAAGAAGATGTCCTTTAGAATGTCCAGTAAATCTTAGAAGGGTGCCCTTCCTGATAGGGAAACTAGCTAGGACAATCAGAGAAGAGATATATAAAAGGAATTGGATTCTATCCTTCATGCTGTCTATAAGGTTACATGATTACTTCCTGTAGATTCTGTTTTTACATGAGTAACTACTGTCTTTGGAGTTACAGGGAAAGCAAGAGAGAAGGACAGAAGGAATGGAGGGAGGGAGGGACAAAGGAAGAAGAAAATAAGAAAATGAAAGAAAAGCCAAGAATTGGGACACCGACATTACCATAACCCACTGGTGGAAATATAAATTGGCTCAAATTTCCTGGAAGGAAATATATGCATCAAAACTTACGATTTTAGTCTGAGGAACTAAGTATGCCTCTACAACCCTATCCTGAGGAATAAGACTATGGCGCCTCTACTCTGTAGACCACTATGTAGCTGTACAAAGCAATCATCTGTACATCATGTCATGGAAGATGTCTGTGTTATATCATCAAAAGCAAAAAGAAAGTATATTGTAGGGCACATTGCTCAGAATAGCAATAGCAGCAACTAAAAGCTCCAGCAACCGGCAATAGAATCAAATACTATCCAAGTAGTATGTGATATTACAAAGTTCCTAGTGATATATACTCTCTCCATAAATTAGGCGAGGTTTAAATTAAAATGCCATTTGTCCTCAGTTCACACTGATAGAAACTGTAATCCTAAGATACATATAATGGACCACATATGTGAATATGTGTACATGTATGCATATACATATATGTATTCATGTATATAGTTAGGTAGCTAGATACATGCATATACAAAGCTAAACTTCTGTCTTCTGTTATGACATATGTAGACCCATTCAAGAATACAGGACAGAGAGCATAGAGTCACAGCCACTTCATCTAAAACTAGCTTCCCTGAAAACCACATTTTTACATATCTCTGAGTACTATGCAACAATGAGCCTTCTTCCATTCTTCTTGCCAGTTAAATCAAACAATCACTGTATCTTTATTAAACCCTAATAAGATATATAAAACAAGTTAGAGAGCTGTAGAGCTAGCTCACCGTTAAGATTGCATATTGCTCTTCCAAAGGACCCAAGCTGAATTTCCAGCACACACATATTAGGCAGCTTGCTATGTCTGTAACTCCAGCTTTACTCTATCTCTAGGTAGATCTGACGCCCTCTTCTGGCCTCTTTGAGCACTGTAGTCACATGCACATATCCACACACAGACATACATAAAAGTTTTTAGGTTAAAATTACTTTTACATTAGAAATGCTTTTCTGCTAAGAAAAATTTATGCCACCCCAACATGGAGGGCCAAAGGAAAAATTCCAAAAATATTCAAAAGAGGACTTAATTTTAGACAAAAGAAATTGGCAAATGGCTTATGAGCAAACACTATTCCAGACCAGATTTAGACTCAGTGATCTATGTATCCTTAACCTGTGGATAATACTTTTAAAGATTCTGTTTTTCTACTCTTTACTGTTTCATTTACTTCTTTCTTTTACCTTTTACTTTTTTCTTGTTTTTCTGTCTATATAAGACTCTCATAAAAAAAAAAAAAACAGAAATCTGTTTCTCAAACAATAAAAGAGGACTTTGACACTCCCCAAAGAGAGAAATGATCCACTCCAAGCATGACATCTTTGGATCAAGCCATCCAGCAAGCCCCACCTAGTGTATTCTGTACATTACAGTTCAAAGCCAATCTTATCTAAGCATGCCTTCACTGCAAGAACCTAGCAGTGAGGTACCACAAAGGTGGTAAGTCCCATGGCCCATTGCAATCAGAGTCCTGGCTTGGTGACCAACCCCAGGGAGTGCTAAGTCTACCCAAAGAATCCATTTAGTTGACAGCATGTTGACTTGTACAGCTTGTACTAGGAGTCTGGGAGTCATTATACACCCTTCATTAGCATCGAAAAACCATCTGTTGGTCATTAGAAAGCAAACATTACATATAATACATTAGGCGCTAAAAACAATTTAATAACATCAAGTTGTAGTCAAAATCCCCCATATAAAGGGAATCGCAAGATCAGGAATAACTTTTCTTTCCCCTTTATCTCTTGAGCCAAAGGCTCATTATGGCAGGCCACAGTCCAGCAGACTCTGCACAATGCTTAGCTCAGATTCAAGCAGCTCAATTCAGAGGTCATTGACAAGTGGCCATTCCTTAGAATCCTGTGGTCAATGTTTGCTACTCTGACCACTTGTGAGGGAAATAATGTTCTCTCCCACATACCCTCAACATAGCACAATGGATACAAAACTGTACTCTCCCTGGCTGGCAGAGGATGGTTTTCCATTCTAAGTAGAGGTATTTCCATTGAAAAAAGTCTAAATTTAGAAAGTGGGAGACAACTTGTGTCCTGCTCTGCCTGCTTATTGTGTGCATGATAATGGGCAGGCCAAGCCAACTTCTCACTCTCTTCCATCTCTGTTGAACAGGGAGTCTTACCTGGGCCTTTGAGAATACCCCCTGACAAAAAGCAATAGTCCATATTGGACTTACTAGTGGTCAAGTTTGGAATCGTAGCTTCATAACTACCTGGGCTCCAGGTAGTCAACACAAGGCAGGCAGCGTTCCAGGTTGTAAGTATCGCTTTCACAAGGAAACAGTCTGCACTCCAGCCACCTTGACATCATAGTTCAAGGGCATTGCCCAGCAACCATTTCTCCAAACTATTCTATGCAACATACTCCTGTCTTCCTTTCCCTGGACCCTGATCATGTGTGCCAGGAATGTCTTTCGGGGCTTAAGATAGCCATCAGGCTGGACTCAAGAATACCTACCTCGAACTTCCTGCCTCTACCCTCATGCAAGGGAGTTTATTTATATGAATTGTCCTTTTCCTAGCTTAGTTCTGAGACGCAAGCCCTGCATGCCCTTAAGGAATTTTACTCCCTTCTCTATTCATCTCGAGGGCCTTTCTAGTACCTCATTTTTGCTCACCATTCTGTTAATAATAGGAACACACAAGCTGAGGACACTATTTCTTCCCTTGGGGATATCCAAGGCGAGTGGATAAAATCAGCAAAGTGAACTAAAATCCAGCACAATAAATGCTGAGAAAGCAAGCAGGCTCAGCACCCTTGCCACACTCACCGCAGTCCTGACTCGAACAGAGTCACTCCCGAGCTTGACAAAAAGGCAAAACCCCTTGGACAGAGAATGCACTTCAGGGGAATACTGCTAGTCTGTTCTACAGAAGCCTCTGGATTCAGTCCCAGAGCCACTAAACCAACTAGGCTGCCTTGTATTAGAGGTCCCAGGTGACAAAGCTTCAAGTTTGAGGAGCAATGCTACTGAAGATGGAAGCGGAATAGACAGCCATCCTGGTGTGCGTGGAACTGGAGGTTTTCTGGCAGAGTGGACCCATAGAAACAGAAGTTGGATAGTCCTAGGCATTTCAGAATGGCCAGGCACCCTACACAAGATGTACACTGACCTAGATAACTATGGGGGAGTTGGGCAGATTCAAGGAGGCTGATGGGGGAGGGCAGTGCAAAGGCACAAGTGTTCCCAGAGATAGCGCATGGCACTTCAATGGCTGTTAGGAGTGGGAACAAATGAAATGTCCCAAAACCTTCCACCCTCAACCTCTACAAGCAGAAAGTACTGGTCTAGTTGCTAATTTGCATACTCGATGTTTTCTTGTGCACACATCCCAAAATAGTATGCAGCTCATAAGAAAAATAGTTCAAAATGTCTGTTTCAGAGGGGAAAGTTAGGTTTCAGAGTGAGAAAAGTCTTGTGTAAACCCAGACACGTTTACTGACTGTATGATTATGAGCAGATCACATAAGTTCTCTGAACTTTAGCTTTGTCTATAAAATCTGGGTCATGTTCAAGGTCCCTGAGACCAACCACAAGTTAGAAGAACTCTGAAATCAGAAGAGTTGTTATACTTTGGTGATGGCCTGTTACAGCAAAACGAGACATATAAAATCATCCTGGAGAAAGATGCCCCGGAATACCCTCTCCTCCAAGTAAGACAAGAGCAGAATTCCCGATTCCCCTCTCTCACATACAGACCATCCATCACTCCAGAAATGATATCTGCCTGGCAACGACAATGCATACCAACCAGAGAAGCTCCCAAGAGCCATGGTGTCTGGGGCTTTCAGTGGGAGTCAGACACATAGGCAAAGTTCTCACATGACTAACCTTAGTTACTCAGTCTTCAGCATCTCCAGCAGCCAAACCAATACAGACAAGGTCCCAGGAGAAACAAAACAGCCATCCACCTTAAATAAATGTGTTGGACAAGAGTTATCCAAAGGATCTGGTACAGATGAGACAGGTACAAGTTATCTCAGTCTTTGAATGCACCAAGTCTGCTGAGTTTGTCTGTTACTATCTTTATTTTTGCCAGAGTAATGTGGCATATACCTAGTACTGAGTGCAAGGAAGGTTTTACAGGCCTTTCCTGTTTATGGCACCTGTATTTTCCTTCCCCTTGAGCCCATCTACATTTTCCTTGTTGGTTCCTTGTCTATTTGGAGTTCTTCTTCCAAGACATTTCCTGTGGTAGGATTCCACAACAGTGCTCTTTCTTATTCCTTCTGGGAGCTACTCATAGATATAAAACAAAACAAAAAAAAACTAAAACAAAATGTTCTTGCAAACTCAAACAAGTAGAAAAGTACAAAAAAACCTACAACGTGTTATATCATCTTTAAATCTCGAATGATTTTATCCTGTTGGTTGTTTGAATGAGAAATGCTGTTTATAGGTTCCCATATTTGAGCACTCGATCCTGTTGGTGGGGCTGTTTGGGAAGGCTGTGAGGTAGTGCTGGAGGGACAGACCACTGTGGAAACAGTGTATGGGGCTTTGAGTGTTCCCAGTCATCTCGCTTCCGGTTCTGACTCTCTCAATTTCATTTTTCTGTGGTTGAGGATGTGATCTCTCAGATTCCTGCCCTGGCTCCTGCTGCCGCGCCTCCCTGTAAGGATGAACATTTATCCTTCAGAAATCTTAAATCCAAATGAACTCTTCCTCTTAGTAGTTGCTTTTGATCATGGTATCTTATCACAGCCAGAGAAGAGTAACTCCTACCCAGCCTGAAAGAATGAGAACAGCTCCACATGGTTTTCTATGTGTAAATTCAGATAATAGGTTAATATATTTTCTAAAATTAGAACGATTTATAAGCATTGTTTAATCAAAAGTGTTTAGTCTTAATTTTTATCCAAATGAAGAAATAAAAATGAAATGACATTATTTCTTTAGTGTAACTGATGTTTTCTAAGTCTATCAATGTTAGGAATAAACAAGATTGTCACTGGTGGCATTAGGTGTTTCTAATCTACAGGTTTGATTTTTGCACAGTATTGGCTGACTCCCTTGGACAACCCTTTAGTATTCTCAAGCTTCCTCCCACCAAGCCTTCCTCCACCTCCTGGCTTTTGTTACAGTGTCCACCATTTTTAGGCTATAAGGACTTGTAGTATTTGCATTCAGCTCCGTAAGAATAACTCACGGCTGTTTGGACTAGATCTGTCCTCAAAAGGACCCAGCCTTCCATTTCACCACGTCCATCATCTCTGTGCTGTGTGCTTTGACTTCTCTTGTAAGTGACCTGATTTCATTTTCAAGTAATTTTTCCCCTGGAGTAGGTAACTATTTCCCAAGTATGGTGAGTTATATGAGACTATCTGTCTTGTTACCCTGTTTCCGAACAACATCTTGGTTTACATCTGATTTTTTTTAAGATTTATTATTATTCATTGAGTGGTGTGAGCAGCTACAAGTACAAGTGTGTGCTCTAGAGGCAGGCCTGATTTCCTCAGAGGCTGGAAGAGAGCATCCAGTCTCTTGAAACTGGAGTAACAGGCAGTAGGAGTATCCTGATGTGGGTGCTGGGAGCTAAAACAGAGTCCTCTGCAAGGGCAGCAAGTGCTTAGCCACCGAGCAGTCTCTCCAGTCCCATATGTGATTCATTACAGAAAGTACTGTCACTGGCCTCTTACCTCCACCTATTGACTGCTGCTGTGGTCAGGATTCTTGTCCCCTGCCTCTGTGACTTAATCCTTCCTGGATGCCAGACAAGCTCAATCTTCTTTCTGCAAGCCTGGAAACTGAACAAGGGTGTTTTAACACAGGCTCTCTCTGCTTAGATGGTCTGCATCAAATTGCTTTGAAGCACAATACATCACTCCAACCTACAGAGCCACAGACTTTTTTTTTTTTGCTGTATTTTTGAATAAATTTTAAGTTCTATTTATTGAGTTCTCTCCTTCATGGACTTCAATTTACATTGATTGATAAGCCCCCAATTTATCTCTTCAGTCTGACATCTCTTTGAAATAGAACTGTGCTTCCAACCATCTCCTTGCATGTAACTGAAGTTAAAGACAGACTCTGGATCCCGTCACAAACTTGTTTCTACTACATTCTTCCCAGTCTCATAAATGGGAATACATTTCTTCTGGATATTCAGATCTTACGGTTGGCTTCTCTCAGTTTTATAACTCCACCTTGGATCATTCTGCAAATCCTATTATCATATCCTTCAAAATACCCGGACTTTCTCCACTTCATACCAATTTCCATGTTTTGTTCATTTTCTGTTGCAAAAACAGAATTCCGTAGACTTGGCATTTTATAAATACCAGAGGCTGTATTAATTACTCCTGTGTCATCATGATCAAATATCTGGCAGACTCAATGTAAAAGAATTAAGTTTTATTTGGGTTCCCAGCTTTAGATGGTTGCTGTCTATCCTTGTGCAGATGGGTAAGAGGGGCTCAGTCCTTCCTGGAAGGAATTGTTCCCATCATGGAGGAACAAAAAGCGAGGACTATGGACCAGAACCAGGAGCCTCTCTACAACTTTCAAAATTCCACCCCTACTGAGCTCCTTTCCCCAGTCAGACCCAGTCTCCTAAGGGGTTCACAGCCTTCAAAGCAGGGCTTCACAGTCTTCGCAATAACACCACAAACAGGACATCAAACATTCAAACTATGAGCTGGTAGAAAGCACATTTATCTCATTTTAGTTTAGGTGGTAGAGACAGGGAGGTCCAAATGCAGAGTGTCAGCATCTGAGAGCCACACACTCAAACTCACATGGTGAAGACTATCACAGGAGGAGGGAAAACAAGAGAGGTGGGGTGGAGACAGCTCATGCTAAAGAGGCCAAGTTTATAACAACCCTGTCTTGTGATGACTAACCCACTCTCCTGAGATTAATTCATTCATCATGGTGGACTCCTCATGACCTAATCATGCTTAAAAGACCCATATTATGCCAACTACATTTCACCATGGAGAAGGCATCCAAACGCTACCTCTCTCTGCTGTAACTCACCCCCGTTTCTTGCTTCCGTTATTCCAAGAACCTTAGAAACACATCCCTGCTCATCTTCCCAGTAGTCTAACCTCAACAAATCAGCCACAGTGAGATGCCATGATGATCCGCATGTTCCTATGCTCAAAGTTTTAGATCACCTCTCCAACGGCTTATGTGACTTTTCTGCCCTCAGCTTTTAGCACCATCCCCACTGCTGACTCTGCTAGTCACACTAGGTTCCTGAAACCTCCACTCTTCCTCAGGGTCACTGTATTTGTGATTCCTTCTGGAACTTCATTCCCCTAAGTATCCTAAGGGTGGGATCATCCACTTTCTTCCAGTCTCACTTTCATGGTGGTTATCCTTCGTGGCCATCCGTGAGCAAACAGAACAAAACAGTAGCATCTTTACCACTACTTGCACTACATTTCTTAGCCCTTGACCTCATTTATGCTTCTCTTGGTACTTATGCCCCCCCAATCTCTCACCTCTCGGGCTGCTTACTGCTTGTTTGTAACTTGTATGAGGATGTTGGCCGGCAGGTACAGTCCCTAATGTTTATCAGAGGAACTGAGTGACAGATAACCTTTCTCTGCCTTCCTTCCCTGTGCTCATTATATGTTTTCCTCTTTGCAGCCTGTACTCATTGCACTCTTCCAAGCCTCTCTATCTCTTCAGCAACTGGTTTTTCAGTAATGTTTGTTCCTCTTTTTACTTATTGAACTTTGTTTTTTTTTTTTTTTAAGATATGTAACGAAAACATTTTTATCCTATATTCCCTTCTCCCAGCCCAGGATGTTATACCCTTTAGGGTACTAATCTATTTTTTTATTCTGTCATCCTTGAACACTTATTTTCTGTGTGTTGAATTCTAACTTGCTGGGCTGTGGAACACCTCTAAACCCTTGTGGGGTGTTGATTCTGCTCTTGTGTTGCTTCCTGTTTTTCTAGACTGGACTTCCTGTCTGTAGCTTTAATCTTTTCTTTATTTTTTTCTATAATTTATTTGTAGAACTGTCATGCCTCATCTCTTCCCCTCTCCACCCTTCCTCCTATTCTTTCTTTCCTTCTTCTTTTTTATTTTCTTGATCTTATTGACTAGCCCAGAACAGAACTTCTTTTAGCTTAGACAGGCATGCTCATTTCTCCCTCAAAGGCATTCATTGAGGGCAGCTATTATATGTGTTATTTTGGCAAATCTGTTCAGGAGCCTGAGGTTTTATGAGAGGATGAGCAGAGGAGGGCGGTCATCAGTATGCACACACTTCTGCTAGGTGAAGCATTGCTAGAATTTCTGGTGACATCTCTTACTTCTAAGGAAACTGTCGAATGCCCTCTTCCAGCCCGGACATACACACAGGAAAGGAAGCTGTTCCAGGGTTAGAAAGAAATCCCAAGCTTCTTCCTTCATCATGGATTCCTGTTCCTAGGCTTGGTTGAGTTGCTATGACTATTTGCTTTGATGGACACACATGATGGGTGTGCAGGAGGAATCCATATTGTGAATTCTGATTCAATACTGATATCTCTTACTAGTCTGTTTTGAGGATACTCCAAAGATCAGGCAGTGTGCTGTTGGGTCAGTTGCTGGTTAATGACACAAAGATTAGCTTTACTGTTCCCTATTTCCTACATTGTCTATCTCTAGTCCTTTTCCCAAACTGATCATAAAGTGTTAATAGAAAATTTCTTCTTATTCTTTCCCCTTATCTCCCGCCATGTCAACCTAAGTTCTTTGCCTGAAGTTCTGCATGTTCAGTAAAACTTATTCAAAAGTATTCCCTAAAACACATGATCATGATGAAATCTTTGCTAGAGAGGAGGGGGGTGGGAAGAAGAGACGAGAAGAGAGAGAAGAGAGAAAAGAGAAGAGAGGAAAGGGGAAAGGGAAAGAAAGAAGAAAAAAGTGAAAAAAGAAAAGGAAAAAAAATCCTGCTCACTGTTCAGTTTTCTTATTTTAAAGGAAGGGTGAAAAAAACAAAGACTCACATCTGGCCAAGTTTTAACTCTGAACACTTTGCATAATCAGTTAGAAACCTTTTGTTAGCAGGCCAGATGGCTGCTGCACCCACCCCCCAAAAGGAAATTAAATATGTAGGCAGTGACAGCTCAAGGGAGGAATTAGAAATTCCTTTCTAAAGAGAAAGGGCCTCATCTGGAGCTGCCCTGTAGGTGTGGTTTTCAGTGGCCATTGGTTTCCTAGCAACCAAGCTCTTTCCCAAGGAGAGGTCTTTTAGTACTGGGTCTTTAAATGATCTCCATAGGCACTGGAGGACACAACCAGCACCCACAATGCCTTTCAGAGGAAGAATGTCCATCTCCATAAATAGAGGAGGGTTGGTACCCTGCCCTTGCTGTCTGGTTTACCCGATGTCATTGATGCCCCCACCTTACCACCAGCCATCACTCTTACTATCTACACATTCCAGGATCATGGGATACGTTGAAATACAAATGGTTTCTAAACCCAATATACTTTTATACCCATAAGTCAGAGGATTAATTAATCATACTTGTTCAACCATTAATATCGTTTACCTGGATGATAGTGACGAAACCAGAACAGATTCCAGGTTCCTACAGAGAGAGAGAGAGAGAGAGAGAGAGAGAGAGAGAGAGAGAGAGAGAGAGAGAGAGAGAGGTCAACCCTAACTGGGAATGTAGAGCAAGCTTGTGAAAAGCTGCTCATAGTCCTACCCTGTAAGACCTTTGCGTTCTGCTCTTGTTTCCCTCTCCAGTTTCAGTCCTCTACATGTACCCTTTCCCTTCAATAAATCATATTATTTGCAGGACTTAGCACACACCAGGCTATCTCAAACCTACTGTAGGTTGTCCTTTGGGCATAGCTTGTTCCATAAGGGTTTGTGTACTAGAAATCTTGGCCTCATGTGTAGCAATGTAATTGTATCTTTCAGAGATCAGTGTGACGAAGGATTAAAAGTGAGTCATCGGGACAGACCACTGTCCTCAAAAGTGATTATGTTCTCATGGGGCGATGGTTCAGTCAATGAAGTAGCCATTCACGTGAGGACTGAAGTTCGAATCCCCAACAACAGTGCTAAAACAGGCCAGACAAAGCAGTATAAACCTGTAATCTGAGTGCTACGGGATAAAAGGAAAGAGAAGGATCCCTAGACTCATTGGCCAACTAACTCCTCTAAAGGAGTGAACTCTGGGCCCACCTTAGCTCAAAAAAAAAAAAATGTGGAGAGAAACTGAGGAAGACCCCAGACATCGGCTGACTTCTGCCTCTCCACACACAAACATACGTATAAGCACTTATACATTACCCACATGAGCATGCATTTCATACTCACACATGTGTGCACACACAATTGTTATGGGAATTCAGGTATAGGAGAGACAGAGTCCTTGGCTTCCTGTTTTTGTTTCCTCATGCACCTACTCACCATTATGCTATATGCCATGAGGTGACGCAATAGAGAGGCCCTCACGGGAGCTAACACCCTGCCACCTAGACATACAGAATCATAAATAGTGAGCTACATAAATCTATTTTCTTTATGAAGTATCTGGCCTTGGTATTTTTGCTATAGCAACAAACCATATCAAAACAAGGCCAAAATATGACCTTTGTACATTAGAATACTCTTCGCCCGTGAAAGTCACTGCATGACTTCACTTGCAAAATTCTTCCTAACTCTCCTCTCCTTCTGTGCCTAGCTTTGTTTTGAATGTTCCCACCTCAACTCTTACAGTATTCCATTTATGCCTGTCTCACAACTAAGAAAAAATGAACTGTAAGTACAGATTTATTTATCTATGCCACAGCATGCATGTAAATCCTTTAAGAACAGGAAACGTTCATTTTCCCTACGTTTCTTCACATATAAAAGAGCACTGAGTACATAGCTAAACAACTGCACAGGGGATGAACAAGTAGATGATGAAGTGGTCAATACGGCTTGCTTGGATCCTGCCCAAGGCTTCCCATATGTTTCCAGTTACTCTCTGAACCAGAGGTCTCCTCTTGTAAGGTGTCCCCTTACTGTTAAGAAGTATAAGTGCAAGAAAAGTTATTCAAAAATACTGACTTAAGACTGTACACACAGAAGCCCACTTTTCTCCTAGAATGTGGTATAGAAGGAACGTATCAGTAAGAGAACTGTAATAGAATCTGTAGTGATCTCACATCTAGGAAGGGTGTCATTATAAATTATTCCAGTGAAGTGTTCAAATGCTTCCCCCACTCATGAGCATGAACACATTGTATTATAGAGCCTAAGAAAAACTAAAACTCAGCCATTTCTTTCTTAATTATAAAATCCAATGTTTGTGTGCACTGGTTACAGCCCTTTGCAGGGAAAAGATATATCACTTTAGAGACTGGTTGAGATGTGCTTCATTTTGTCTTCAACATAATAGTTTGAACTCTGTCCTTTTCCATAGCCCAGGCAAAGTGTTCTTTTTTGAACACCACTCTTCAAAGACTAGAAGACTCCTTTCATGTTCTCTTCCTTGGCCTTTTGTTCTCTACATTGAATTCTTTGAGTCCTTTAAACTGCTGCTCATGGGAGATGGTCACAAACATTTGTATCATATATAACATTCCTGTTTAACAACAACAGCAACAAAAATGTCAAGACCATAAATGACCAAAACGTTATACTCTTTTCAAGTTAATGAGTTAGCATGTCAGAGTTTAAAGGATACAGGTAGAAGACACAAGATCTCCAGGACAGAAAAAGAAAAATAAAACCAAATAATCAACCAAGGTATTATCATATTTTTGGGCCAGCTTGTGAATTTCCAATTCACAAACAAAATATGATTAAGACCAGCAATGTCCATCCTTGTAGAACATTGCTTCACAGACAAAGAGTCACAAGCTTAAGATTCCTAGTCTGTATTATTCTGCAGACAAGCCTTTCCCAAAGTTGAATAAAGGAAGACATTGTCTTCATCTTCCAAGCCTGTGCTATACAAGCATGCTCAGAGTCACTCAGAAAAGACTATAAAGACATCCACAATGTCCAGATATGTGAAATCTCCACAAAGAATCATCTTACTGTACCCGCTATATACATCAGCATTCAGGAAATGAAACAGTTATGTGACCGTAAATGGGCCATACAAAGGAAACAAATTGGAAACAATTCCACTCCCTGAAAACAACAGCTTACTCCTCATTTTCAAGTTCATAGAGCAGAAAGAAGCAAACCTCAGAGAGCCATGACCTTGAATTACAGAAGACAGCAGCCAGTGGACACACATCTGATCATTAATTATATATGAGCACTTTCTTTCCCCCACTGAAATGTATATTTAGTGAAGCAGGGGTCAGCACCTATGGAATCTCCTTGGGAATGAATTCTAGGTCCCCAGTGGACAGTGCCATTTTTATTTATTTATTATTTTAATTATTTTTCTGTAATCAGTGCTTAGAATAAAACAGAAGGCAAGTGTCTGTGCGAGCAGATATGGTGATGAAAACTGTTAGTGATGTGTTCTGAACATGATCATCTAGAAACACCTGGGTCCTAGGAAGAATGCCTACAAAATTAAGACCAAAGTTCTACCAAGATTTTTCATGACCAAACATCCACATGTCTCTAGGCTTGAGAGAAACCAGGATTCTGTATTTTTATTCCTTCAGTAAGTAGACATTGAACTACATTGGGCACTAATAAAAGTGATAAAATTCAAAGGGAAAAAAAACCCACCTCTGCTGGTCCACTTAGAGTCTGCTGCCTAAAGCCAGAGGTCAAACCAAGCAAGAAAGGAAATGGGTGAGCAAGATTAGGTCGAGTGAATCTGGATAACAAAAGTTTCCATCATGTCTGTCATTTTTTAAAAAAATCCATTTGAATAATCATCTTTCATGAAAGAGAAAAGAACTCCAGGTGAGCGATTGAATTGCCTGAGTGTTACACAGACATAATGAGAGAAGGTAAGAAGAACAATTGCACAGAGCCCTCTCTACTCCTTCCTTTCTCCACACTCCCTACACACTGTAGAAAGAGATCCACTCACCCACTCAGTGAGTTTAGGAAAGGAGAATGAAGAGAGCTTCCTATTTCATTGTGGACTCTAGGGTCATACCTAACATCACAGTCCTTATTAGCACAGGGATGTCTCTCACAAACTCACATTTAAGGACTCACCCAGTGCTAGGCCAGCACACATTTCTCTTGGCTCTACTACAAGTCTTGTGGACCCACTACAAGTCTGTCTCCTCAGCCAACCCTCACAATGGCTGATTCCATATAACCAAATTCTATATCCATTCCAGTGCCACATAGGCACACAGCAAAATGAGATTGAGAAAACAAAAAGAACAAAATTGAAAGTTCAACAGCATAGAACCAAAGGAAAATAAAGAAAGAAAAAAGAAAAAAAAAGGAAGAACCAAGCAGACATTTTGAAGTTGAAAAAAAAAATGTCAAAATTAAAAAAAAAAATCTATGGAGAGTTTTAACAGCCAAGTCAATGGAGCAAAAGATAGTATCTGCAAACTCAATGACAGCTCATTTAAAATCACCCAGTCAAAGTAATGAACACAAACAGAAAGAACTGGAAAAGTGAAGAGATCCTATGAGACTCGTAGAATACCATCAACATGACCATATGCCAGTCACAGAAAGATAAATGGTTCATGGTCTCAAAAATCCGTGGAAACTTGGAAAGCCTATGTGACAAGAACAGATTATAGAATGCTGTTCATCAGGATGTGGATAAGGAAAGTAAGGAGATAGTAGCCAAAGTATGAAGTTTCAATTACACAGGATAAATAAATTCAGGAAATCTAATGTACTGTGTGGAGAGGGGAGCTATTAACACAACTCAACATTAATACAGTCTTCACAAAAATGGCAGCTATATGAGGGAATCGCATTGTTTTTATGCTTCTTAGGACTTATTTATTTTATGTATAGTGTGCACTATCTGCATGTTCACTTGCATCAGATCCCACTAGAGATGGTTGTGAGCCACCATGTGCTTGCTGGGGATTGAGAAGTTGAAAATCAGTTTGAATGAACCATCACAGAAAGATTTTTGGCTTTGAGACAGGGTCTATGTAGCCTGGTCTGGCCTGAAATTTATGATGTAGTCCATCCTGATCTCCCTTCATGGCAAAGCCCCCATCTTAGTCTTCTTAGTGCTAGGATTACAGGCCATGCCAGGCTTTAATAAATTGTTTTAAGTCTGCCATGAACTGCATTTCAAAATTTCCCACCTTCTAATTTGCCACCTTGTAAGGCTCTCAGCATCACCATCAGCAGTCTTTCTGAACAACTTATTTTTTCCTGGAAATTCATCTGTTTGTGGTTCCAGGAATAATTTTGCATTCTATGATCTAAAAAACTTTGTGAACAGGAGTTACTCAAACCTATTTCCCTAGAGAATATAACCACTCCTTGGGTCTAATTGTTCTTGAATTATTTCTACAGAACTTAAAATGTGTCTTTATAAGTTTTGAGAAAGAAAAACCGCAATTCCTGCCAAGTAGAGTTCACAATGAGTGAGTTAAATGATTAAACCATGTGTCCCTAACTGCTAAGTAAACAAGGCAGTGGCTTGTTTTGTTTATGTTTTTTTTGTTTTGTTTTGTTTCAATTTGAGTCATTTTAGAAGCAAAGTAAAATAAAGACTTCAGTGGGAAATTATTTCAGATGTACTAAGAACCAAGAGATTATGTCTGGAAGAAAAAGGTACTCACTAAAGTGAACTTCCTCAGTAGGTAGCTAGAGATTTATCAGGGAAATGACAGGACACAAATATATCTTGCTGAAAAAATAAGGAGCCAAATGTTGTAGATGCTGTCATACCCAAAAGTCATTGGCTGGATGTTTCCCTTCCAAATACATCATGTTTGCTTCTCATTCTGCCAGGTATCACCGGAAGAAGGATAGCCAAAGTTCTATGCACACAGGTGAAGATACTGCCCTGGGAATTGGGAGATATGGCTAGGATGCTACAGTGGCTCAGAGAGACACATGCTCAGACTCTAAGATTGTGGAGAGAAACATAGAGGAGATTCACTCCAAGCTTGCACTGAAGTGAACCCTCTTACTCAAAAAAATAACAATAAATGTCTACATCATTCAGCCCTCCACAGCAATGAATTAGACAGGACCCGACACTCTGGTGATAAAGAAGGCACCAGCATTTGGCAAACATAAGGCTTTCCACAGAATTAGCCAAAATAAAAACAAACTGACAATAACAAAAACAAACGGGCACCTGGAGATTTATAGAGCCTATCTAAAGCATTTGGAAAAATGGAAAGAAAAATGAATTGATAAAAACTGAGCTTACGATCATACCACAAAGTCACGTGCTCAACTATGTTTGTAGCAGCATTGTTTGTCATACCCAGAACCTGGAAACAACCTAAATGCCCCTTGACTGAAGAATGGATAAGGAAAATGTGGTACATTTACACAATGGAGTACTACACAGCAGAAAAAATAATGACATTTTGAAATTTGCAGGAAAATGGGTGGATCTAGAAAACATCATATTGAGTGAGGTAACCCAAACCCAGAAAGACTAATAACATATGTACTCACTCATAAGTGGTTTTTAAACATAAAGCAAAGCAAACCAGCCTACAAATCAAAATCCCAGAGAACCTAGACAAACATGGATCTAATCTACATGGGAAGTAGAAAAAGACAAGATCTCCTGAGTAAATTGGGAGCATGGGGACCATGGGAGAGGGGAGAGGAAGGAAGAGGAGCAGAGAAAAATGTAGAGCTCAATAAAATCAATAAAAAAAGACTGAGTTTAAAGTGAATAATGATTAATCACAGAAGCATGGGTGGAAAAATCAGAGGGACAGAGAGGTAGAGCACAGACACATGTGATCAGGTGGAAGGAGAGGAGAATGTATGCAAGGGTGGCCACAGCTGTATAAGACCCTTCCTTGGTCCAGTAGATTTCAGGCAGTCTCTAGAGCCTCACAAGAGGATAGGACTGCCAGTTAGGATCACATTAGGGCAGCAAACAATGGTGATTTGACATCATAAGCACTTTGAAATAAAAGACATTCAAAGTCCTCAGAAGCAACCTCAGCATCAGGATCTCTCTGACCATCCCCAGCCCTCCTGACCTGTCCTCATTCTTCTTGCAAAGCAATCGTAGACACCAGACCCTTCCCCAAGGCAGAACTTGGAAACTCAGAACCCTCTTCCCCTAAAAGGCCAGCCATTAAAGCCATCACCACCAATGTGACCTCCACCCATTTGTCTCCGAGCTTCTCCTGAACAAACTTAGTAGGTATGAGACTCTTGCTCCAAAGGACTTGTGCCCCAAACCTGAGAGGAAAAAATGCAGCACCTCAGAGGGCAGAAGCCTCTGAACAAGGAGACCTTGCTTCATTCCTACAGTCTCTTCCTCTTAGATCACACCCCTGCATAGCTATCCCTGATTTATTGAATGGTAGTACACAGACAGACTTTCCCTGTGCATTTAAGCTTGAATTCTGAAGGCCACCACATATATTTATTCAGTCGTTTACCTTTCTAACCTGCTGCCCATCACAGCAATGTTGCCTTTGACCCTTATGATGAATAGATTAAAGGGCCTCCCTCTCACTTCTCCAATGTCAATATTAGACCATTCTCTTTCTACCCAATCACCTGGGTGGGTTCTCTTCCCACAGGAGAATATGGATATTGTTCCAGTAATCCTTTCTGCTCTCATTAGAACAAAGAATCATGAAGTAGACAACATACACAGGTATTGCTATATTTAGGTACGGTACATGCAAGTACGCTGTGATTTTGACCAAGTCAAGAATCTAACATCCAGAAGATACAAACCTTAAAAGTACCTTCTGGACACACACACACACACAAACACACAAACACACACACACACACTTCTGCAGGGCACGCTGGCTTCACATCACAAACGTTTCCTGAACAGCAGGATTTCTAATTAAATAGGAGAAATCTAATTTGGCCTAAATTGGCTTGCAACAAAAGGTGTTAAGAGGAACAGAAATTGTTCGGCAACATGGGTGTTTTTGGAAGGGATGAGCTAAATCCACTGCCAACTGTAATGAAAAGTGATGTTTAAAACACAAAGGTATGGACTATGCTAGAGAGGCTGAAGATGCTCATAAGTGTATTTTCATAGCGAAAGAGAACTTATCAGAAACATCTACTCCTGGAACTAATTTCACCTGAAGCTATGCCAAATAACAGAGGTTGATCCCTGATAATCCTTCAAAGGAAAGGTACAGTAAGCCACCAATTGTTTAGGCTGAATGTCAGGGTTTTGACAGACAATGGTGTATGATGTTTGTCTTCTTTATTCCATGTCTTGGGGACTAACCTGAGGACAGGAGCTTTGCTAGCAGGGAGGAAAGAATGACTGAGCACAACTAGATAGGTCCAGCAAAACCAGAGCGTGAGAAACTAGAGGACCAATAGTAGGAACTGATGGAGTTGTATGCCATGCAAGAGACTGAGCAAAGCAGAAAGTGAAACTCCAGATAAGGAGTGCTGAGGTATGGCAAAGGCAAGCCTCGGAGGACATCAGCTTAGCATAGTTAGTAATCAAAAGTATTAAAAAAATAAAAACTAAGACATGGATTAGCTGTGAGAAGAAAGTTAAGTCATTGTGGGGCATAGTTATTTACAGTGTTTTAGTTTTCCTGGTATAAGATGAATGAAGGGAAGTAAATAGAAAGATAGCACAAAGAGGCATGCCTGTGGAAGTCTGCCTCCTCAGCACATATACCTCCCATGATGACTAAAGGACTTGAAATGGAGAGGAAAACGTTTGTATGATGGCAGTCTTCTGTATATACAGGGGAAAATGTCTGAAGTGAAAAAATAAAGACATTGAGGAGTAGTAAAGAGGCGTATGGGTGGGTGTTATTATCCTCAGATGAAGGAGCCTTTTATGCCCATGACTATAAAAGAGATTTGATCTAGAAGAAGACAAAAAAAAATCTATGCTTGGGTCTTCCTGAGTCTTGAACTATAGGAGACACTCAGTTTTCAGGGAAAGAGGAGGCAAGCATCCTTGTAGGTCTAGCTACTGTTGAGGAGAAATGATGCCTCCCAGCATGCTCTGTGTGGGATTAGCTGCCTGGAGTGTTAGAGGCAAGGACCAAATAGCAGTGTCATAATTGTTGAAGTCTGAGATACACAGTGTCACCATTGCCCTTTCCAGGAATGCCATGCTACAAACTCAAGTATTAGGAAAATACCGAATGGTAGACACAGTCTATCCTAAATTTTTCATACATATTTGATTATTGAACCATTGTCCTGGGAGCAATATCTAGCAACACCTTGCTAGACAGGCATCTTCTATGTTATGGTTAATTTTTGTCAACCTGGCACAAAGTTGAATCACCTGGGAAGAGGGAACATCTGATGACCTCCAGCAGACTCACCTGTGGACAAGTCTATGGGGTGTTTTCTTGATTCATGGTTTGGATAGGAGATTGCCACCTCTGGGCAGAGGTTCTTGGTTTGAATAAAAAGACAGGCTGAGCAAAAAAAAAAAATGTAAATCAAGCCAGTAAGGACCATCCCTTCATGGTTTCTGCTTCAGTACCTGCCTCCAGGTACTGAACTCCAGCCCTGGCTTCTCCCAATGATGGGCTGTCCCTTGGAAGTGTAAGGTGAAATAAACTCTTTCTTCCCCAAATTGCTCTTAGTCAGTGCTTACCAGAGCAACAGGGAAGCAAATTGAGGCACAATAGCATGTAGGAAACAGCGAGTTAAGGTAAGCAAGAAGGAAGCCTGGGTGGAAAGGTACAAAGGTTGAAGACAGGAAGGCCTGTGAAGAACGCAAGTCAGCTTGGCTGGTTTTGAACTCAGCTCTGACACTTCAGGGCTCTATAACCATGGATAAGCATTTCACCTCACTAGGCCTCCGTTATTTCTCTATGGAAGAAAGAAGAGGATGAGGGCCAGGAGATGTGTGACAGGGTGATGATAGAATTTAGATTCATGAACCAGCAAAAGCTTAGAAAAATGACTAGCATGTGGCGTGTGTTCCTCCAGATAAGAGATACTATTATGGAATCTAGCTGCAGTAGCCGAGTCATTCTGAGTGACAAACTGTTTTCTGGGCAGCAAGAGCTGCTAGGGAAGAACAACTGCAGTTACACAGGGAGGACACAGGGCCCAGCTCTCAGGTGGACTTGAACTGTATAGGAACCAAGAGCACAAGCTGCAGAAATGAAATTAAAAATCCTACCTGCCTGTGTAGCCTAGGGAATCACAGTGAAGACATTTTATACACGGGCTGCAGAAGACACAAGATCAGTGCGCTGATCGTGGAAGCTTTCTCCCACATGAAGCTTTTGTGCACTTTCTTTTCCCGTTAGTATAGAAAGATCTCTAGCGATCTTTCATCCAAATGTGAGTGTAGGTAGTTTGTACCTTCCCCTCTGCCTCTCTCTCTTTGCGCAACTGAGAGCTGGTCTATTCCTACTAATTGTGTGGAGGGCCTTCTCCTTCAAAGAAGTAAAAGGCAAAGTCAAATACCTCTGTGTGTGTCTGTGTGTGTGTTATACATGTGTGCACATGTGTGTATATGAATATAGACACATAAGCCATAACACTCATGTGAAGGACCTGGCCCTTAGACCTTGTTTAGGAGAGGGTCCCTTTGTTGTTTTCCTGTTGTGTATGACAGACTAGTTTGCCATGGATGTCTGGAGCATCTCCTGTCTCAACTTCCCATCTCCCTGTAGAAGTGTGGAGATTCCAAAGGTCTACGCTCTGCATCTATCTATATGTGATCCGTGGATTTCAGCTCAGGTCCTTATACTTGGATAGCAAGTGGTTCTACCCACTGAGCCATCTCAACATCTTTTTAGTCCGCTTTGCAGTAAGGACAGGGAGTGATAAATGCGGAGTGTGTTCTAATTGGTCTCTCTCCACATTCAATGACCATTTTCTTTCCTGCTCACTTACGACCCTTCCCCAAAGGCCCTGTTGTCCTTGCTTTAGCTGACAGTTTTGAACTGAGAACATTGCACTGTGACCATGTTTCAAATCCAGTAAGACAGAGGGAGTATGTTTTTCCAACCCTCTGGAAGAGAAAGAAAGCAAGTAGAAACACCTGCTCTAGGCCACTTACTATAGAGGTGCCCTGTCCAGTTACAGACATGGCCCTAGAGGAGAAGTTGGGCTGTTCATGTATTTATTATTCAAGACTCAACCTGAGAAAGCATGGTGAAGTGCATGTTTAGAGAAAATAAAATACAAACTCAAAAAGAATCTTCGATGAGTGTCATAACCCATATGGAACTCTATCCAAATCATCCACCTTCATACTGGTTGCAGGTAACAGCCATACTTCCATGGGCAGACCTGTGTTAGTGAGATAATACCAACTTCAGTATTTATGTATGTTTCAGGATATCTGAAATGGAATCATGTGGGCTTTAGGAAATATTCAGGAGATTATGTACTGTGTTAACACAGCTGATCATAATTAAGGCACTTGTTCACTTGGCAATTTGATGCTTGACCCTTGCCAGATGGCTTAGTTTCACTTTTACTTGGCATTGAAGGAGTAGACCATCAGTCCTGGGCTTACCAGCCTTTGTAGTTGGTTTCTTAGAATAGGTAAGAACTCATAAAGAGGCGAGAAGGAAAATGTGGAAGAAGAGTCAAAAAGAATCGAAAAAAAAAGGAAGGTGCTTAGGTCTGTAGGAGAGAAAATAATGTCTTTCATCAACTAAGCAAGAGTCATGCCTGACACCCACATACTGAATCCAATTAGTAAGAGAAAAAGTAGCAAATTTATTTAATATTATGTTTACATAACTGATGAATTTTCAGAAATGAAGACACAAAGACTCGGGGAAATTTACTTGATACAGACAGTGTTGCAGAAGGCAAATTGATTAACAAACTTGGGAAAACTCCACAAGGCTCTGGCACCCATTTCCACCCACAGTCCCTCAGAGAGGGAGGAGCAAAGCCCTGGAGACTAAAGAAGCTAAAGAAACCTGTGAAATTTGCAAGACTTGGAAAACTCAGACAGTTAGCCAACTCAGGAAGTCCCCAGCAGAGGTTATGCAAGCAGAAAATGGCTCCTGGAGAGGAGATGCCTGTGAGGCTGCAAGCTGGGCGGAGGGCTGCAAGACTGCAGGGCTGCAGGGCTGCAGGGCTGCAGGGCTGCACCTTTCGTGAGTTGTCACCTATGATGGGTTAAGCTTTTGGTGATACAGCTGTCTGTAAACCACCCAGAGTCCTGTTAGTAAATAAACACATTGGTTCGCCAATCTGAACGTCAATGGAATCGTTTCTTTGCTCTGTTGTCAGTGACCTTTCTGGGGTGAAAGCACAACTGTTCTATCTCCCCAGGAGAACTATGACAGCGGTACCTTAGATCAGATTCTCCCCGATCTCCAGTGTGACAGTGCTTCCCTCCAGGTGGGGTCAGGATGCCTGCCATCTGAAGGTGATCAGGAGAGAAGGTCAGGAAGTAAATGTTCTTGACATCGCTGGGAGTACTGAGGAGCCACATTTGGGGCTATCACGTTTGGAGCCCTAATAAGAATAAGACCCAGCTCTTTGGACACGACCTCCCTAGTTAATTTCTCTCCTTGTGGTTATATATAAAAGGTAAATGAGTGATTTGGGGCCTGCTCATGTAAAATTTTCTCTGGCACTCTGATAGACGTCTCGCATTTTTGAGAACAAAAGCTACAAAGCAGCAGAGACCTCATTTGCTTTAACAGCTAATGCAGTGTTTCTAATAACCCTCTCTTTGTATTCTCCTCACCACCGGTTTGCAAGCAAGTCTCTGTCTTATAAATGCTCTATTGATGGACTAGGGCCAAAATGACATGACCAAGATTTTTATCTATGGAGGTTTTCAGGGAAACTGAATGCCAGTTTGTTCAGCTCACGGGCTCCGGTCCTTCTGTGGCTACACAAGCAAGAGGCTGAATGTGAGACTTTCCCATCTCACTCAGAGCCACACAGCTCAGATCTGTAATATCAACTGGGTTGTGTAATATTACATTGCCAAAGGCTCCCATTGCTAAAATCAAAGCTTGGAAACCACAACACTGCACTAGGCTGAAAAGATGAGAAAATGCTCCTTTCCATAAAGTCACTGTCAGAGGGAAGCAGTTGGCATCACCCTCCCTGAAATTAGAATATATCTGAGTTTCTGTACTATTGGAAATTTAAGATATAGCCTGGTTATCAAGGATCATCACAGCTCAGATGATAATGGGCATGTCTCTAAAATATTAATCTAGGCAGTAAAAACTAGTTAGTTCTTTAAAGGAAATGTTTGAATACTTGGTCTTTAGGGAATGATGCTGCTTGATAGGGATTAGGTGGTGTGGCCTTGTTAAAGAAAGTGTCACTGTGGGTGGGCTTTGGGGTTTCAGATGCTCAAGTCAGGCCTAGTCTCTCTCTGCCTCTGCCTTTGCCTCCTCTGCCCCTCCCTCCCTTTCTCTTCCCTTCCTTCCTTCCTTCCTTCCTTCCTTCCTTCCTTCCTTCCTTCCCTCCCTTCCTCCCTGCCTCCTGCCAGAAGATACAAATGTACAACTTTCAGGTCCCTCTCCAGCCCTATGTCTGCCTACATGCTACCATGCTTCCCACCATGATGATCATGGACTAAACCTCTGAACTGTAAGCCAGTCTCAATTAAATGTCTTCTTTTGTAAGAGTTACCATGGTCATGGTGTCTCTTCAGAGCAACAGAACACTGACTAAGACACCACTCAAGAATTTATTTAGAAGAAAGAATTTATAGGAGTTACAATTTAACGATGGGTTCCCAAGAATTTATTTTGTGTATGTAATTGTATATGTGTGCTATGTAGGTAGATTTATATGTGGTTACACAGTTGGATAGAGGTCATAGGATAACTGTGGGTGTCCTTTCTCAGAACTCACCAACCTTTACTTTGAAATAGGTTTCTCAAGTATGCCAAGTAGGGTAGTTTGACTAAAAAGTAAGCCATAAGTCCACCTGTCTCCAGTTCCCAGAGCTTGGAGTAAAAGCCCATGTGACTGCACCCAGATTGTCACATGGTTTCTGGGAATTGATTGAAGGCCATCATGCCTGTAAGGCAAGAGTTTCCCCGCTAAACTCACTATGCATTTTTATGAATGACTTTAATTTCATTCTTACTTTAACACATTCAACAGTCTGAATGTGGTGGTACACACCTGTAATCCAGACACTTCAGAGACTGAGGTGAGAGGACTACAAGTTCAATGCCAGCCTGGGCTACAAGGATATACTGTGTCTTAAAAGACAAAGAGAAATTAACAAACAAACATGTTTGGAGAATAAAGTAGGCACGTCATTCACATGCCTCCCTGTGTGAAGATTCTCACAGATTTTCAATACCCTTCACCGATAACCGCTTCCACCATTCCCAAGGGGAACCAGTTGACACTCTTTTCAGTCACATGTTTCTAGGCTTAAATGATTTTATGCCCTAGCCTATTGGCCCAAAAGACACCATCATAATGATCTCTCCAAGAACTGGAACTAGCCTTTGGGTATCCCAGCACATGCGTTCAAATTTAAACACACCGTCTTTCTGCTTAACCAATCTCACATTTATTTCTGTCTGTGATTGTGTCCATCACCTCTTGCTGTAGGTGCTGGGACCCCAAATCAGGTACTCTGCAAGAGCAGCCCAGCCATGTTATCTAACCACTCTCTTTAAGTTAAACATTTCAATTGTTTCCAATGTTGATAAGCTAATACAGTTCTTTCATTTAAGGTGAAATTATAAAGGAGACAGTTATAGATTAAAAGACACCAAAAGCCCATGTTTTCTGAATGCTGCAGTGTCAAATTGCCCCACAAAAAGGGTGTTGACAGCTTTGTCTATGACATAGGTAATAGATGACTTATCCAGCTGATACAGATATTCTAGGTACCTACCAGTCTATTTGATGCCAAATCGAAGGTGAAATGCTATGCCATTATTTCTAATTACACCTTTGTAAGTTATACTTTTCATATTTTGTATTACTTAAATGAGCTCTTTTGTGAATGACCTTTGCTAATTTTCCTACAGATTTTTGAAGATCTCTCAATTTGTGAGTTATATAATTACTGATATATGTGAAATAATGACACATTCTTCAAGAACTAAGCTTTATGACACACACTGCACATAAATTTTCAACCAACATTTGGTCACAAACTGTTCACTGTTATTAATATTTCTAATGTATAGATAAGCGCAATCTTTTTAAGTAACTAAATCTATTAATATTTTTCTTTTGTTGGCTCTAACATCATATTTATGATGTTCAATCTTGATTGTCAACTTGATAGAATCTCACCCAATCAAGAGACATGCCTCTGGGCAGGTCATAGGGCATTTCTATGAAGGACATATAGGAATCCCTCCTCCAGAGTGGACACATCTTTTTGCATGTGGTCCATATACAAAGAAATCTGAAGAAACAGCAACATTTTTTGCCTGCCTTCAACTTTTTTATTTAAATTCTTTTAAATTTTACATATTAGCCCCAGTTACCCCTCCCTCTCCTTCTCCTGATTTCCACTTCCTCCCATCCTACCCCCCCATCCACTCCTCAGGGGAGGTAAGTCCTCCTTTGGGGATTCAACAAAGCCTGATATACAAGTTGGTTGCCTTTACTTCCTACTAATAAGCATACCATTCCTATTCCTGCTGCTGTTAGCATCCTTCAGTGACATCCTATTCTAGTTTCTCTGTTTCCAAAGTGAACTGAAGAGCAATGGCTCTCTCTGGAACTTCTGGACCTTCAGCATCATATTGGGATTGCTGAGATGTCCAGTTTGTAGACTGAGCACCTGTCAGGTTCTCTGCCTCTCCAACATGCAGATTGTGTCATTGTTTGACATTGACAAATTCTCCATTGTGTAAGGTAAGCTGCTATATACAGCACACACACACACACACACACACACACACACACACACACTCAGCTCTGCTATTTTAGGAAACTCTGTTTGACATAGACTGTAGCACCAGGAATGGGTTCTTTCTCTCAAGACACCTTTTGTACTGTCCCTATGCAGAACACAGGTATCTAATAATTACAGGTGCTTTCTCATTGGACACTTACTCTACAACTTCCAACTCACTCATTTCCCCAACAAAACTGTTATATTTTTCATCCCTTCCTGCTCCATTTGTTACTTTCTCTCTCTCACTGGAGAACTAGAAAAGAACTTTGAGAAGTAACCATGACACAGTCTGAAGGTCATCCACTACTGTGATTTTCTCAACCAAGAACAATAGTTTATAGCTTTTCAGTCACCCTCACCAAGTTCTCTGAACACAGGCAGGATGTAGTCATGTGGTTTGCTAGACTTTAACATGAAATCAACAGCTCAAGTTTTGAAAGAGTCCTAATTATTCTCTGAAAACTCATGAGCAAGACTTAATTATCCACATTTCCTGCCACATCCTGGTCTTCTGAATGCCACAAGAATGACTTGGTAAATTCTGCCAAAAAAAATTAATTTTAGGTATTTCCCAGCCCTACGTTGCAGACTGTTTCAGATTCTTCCCACAAAACAGATCTAAAAGCCTACAAACCATCTGGTTAGGTTTATGGCAGCCGTGGCCCCACACCTTAAAATCTTTTTTTTATTACTTTGCTCATTGCTATGACCAAATACCTAACAAGATGCAAAGTAGAGGGGGAGAAGTTCCTTTTGGCTTACAGTGTGAACAGGACTACACTCCATCATAGTCAGGAAACCATGGTGCTAAGAACATGAAGCAGCTGGAAACTGTAATCAGGAAGCAGAGTAAGACAGGAAGTGGAGCTGGGCTGAAAACCTCAAGGCCCACCCCCTAGTGACTCACTTCCTCCAGCAAAACTCTTCCTTGAAAAGATCTCACAATTTTCCAAAACAGCACTGCTAGCAGGGAGCCAACTGTGCAAACACCCAAGGCTGTGGTGGAGTTTCACATTCAATCCACAATCATACAATATGCAGTCTCTTTGATTGACTAAATCCATAAATACTCATGAATTTTCTTCTAATTCATTTTGTTTTTATATTTAAATCCGTAATGTGTGATATAAGTTATAAATGGAATAAATACAGATCTAAATTTTTCTCCAGAATGGGCAGTATTCCTAATCACCCATTGATTATAATAATTCTTCTTTTTCATACAAATTTTAAATGCTATGTTTATCCTTATGTTAAGTTCTCAGAAATGCCAGAGGCTGGATTTTATTGTTGTCCAAGCCAATATGTGAATTTCCAAAACAGTATCATGCTGCTTGGATTTTTTTTCTTCTTTTATTCTTTGATAATTATATCCTATCTTGTTAATATTTCCTTCTTTCTATTTGTGTTGTGTGCTTAATTTTGTTATATTTCACATTGAACTTAAAAGAGAATCTTAGATTTTCATGTCCTTCAAGAACATCATTCATGTCTTTTTTACTTTCTTTAATTCATTAGTTCGTTTAACAAATGTTAATTGATCGCTTACTATAAAACTGGGAGCAAAACTAGCAAAGAATGAGGTTGGAGAAAGCAAATGCAGCTGCACCCTCAGGATTATGCTACAGATGGAAGACTGTCATACACCCAACAGGAATACAACTCAGACCCACTCAAAAATAATAAATAAAAGGAGAGGGAAATGAGGAGACAGTCTCTTATTTGAACCCGTGCCACAATGCTTCATCCTTACTCATTTGGTATTATTAAGAACAATCTCCCAAACAACTTTTGCTCATTTCTTCGAATAATCTTACTTTGTTTCTTTCCATTATCATTTTTCTAAGTCAGTTTTGGAATAGAGTAGTGATTATAATTATGACCTGTTTCACATTCATGAGAACTCTTTGACATTTTACTAGGAAGGATTATGTTGGGTATTCTACACTAAACAGAGAGGTAGAGGGAGGAGGGGGAGGAGAGGGAGAAGAAAGAAAGAATAAGTAGGTAGTTGAAGGAGAAGAAAAATGCAAATCAATTTCCTAAGGAAATGCAAGTGACCAAAGTTAACGCACATCTGTGGACAATATGCTCTTGTTCTTTCCCTTCATCTCTATTTGGGATCATATCTTTTATCATCTCTGTTTATGTGTGTGTGTGTTTACTGTTCTTTTCTTCATGAGACTTCCAGGAAATTTCCCTTTTTATGGGTCTTTCCAGAGAACTGGCTTAAAAACATTCCTATCAACACTGCCTCGCTCTCCTCATTGATTAATTTCTGCTTTTATCTCCAGCATTTCTCAATTGGTTCTACTTTCACAAGATCATAAATAAGAAAAAGTGCAATCCATTTGTGCCTTCTGTTATAAAGCTTCTAATCCTAGCACTAATAATCACATATCACCGAATGCATGGCGTCATGGTCAAGTATGTGGTACCAGTGGTATAGTTACACCACACAGCTCTGCCCTGAACAACAGATGATGATGATCCTTAGAAAACATCTCCCATGATTGATATGATGTTTACTTAAGCAAAGATCTATAAAGCCCTTGAAGCAGGTCTTGGCACACAGTTGTTGCTGTGTAACACATGAATAAATTACGTTGATGCAGTACTTGATTATTTACTAAGCTTTTCACATTAATTTTCTCCCACAGAGAGCAAGACAATCCCATGAGGCTAACAGTCTTCATCATGAGTTATGTAAGATAAATCTAAGAAGATTCAAATTAGTGAGAGGGAGAGTCGGGTCTTAGGGCCCTGTGATCAGGACATTAATTTAAGGCCAATTGAACTCTTATGTTCAAGACACTTGGGTGGATCGACATAGAGAAGTACATGTCTGGATCAAGTCCAGGCATTGGCAACAGTAGCAGACTAGGAGTCCCTCCTTGGGATAGTAGTTTACTCAAGACTGGGACTGGCAGTTAGGTCAACTGCTATGGGGCTACCTGGCTCTGCCCTAGAACAGGCAGCTATCTCTAGAAGCAGTGGGCAGAGATCTTATGTGTATGACAATTGTATAGCTTGGTCTCTTAGTAAGGCTTCTAACAGTGAGAGTAGGACCTCTCTCAGGCATTTAGCTGACTTTTGGTAACCTGTTCCCCATGCTGGATTACCTGGCCCCATGTTGAACCTCATGAGGCCTTGGCATGAGGCCCAGTGTAACTTCCTGAGCCTAACTTGAGTTTGCATGAGGCCTAGTGTAACTTTCTGAGCCTAGTTCGAGTTTGAAGACCTGTCTCTGGTATAACATTCACACAGGAAGTGACTCAACACAACCTGACCTAGGCCCACCTCTGCCCAGCCACTGCTAACGTGGCGGAATATTATTGGCCCTTGTTCCTTGCTCTGCCTCAACACATTTCAGGCTTCCCACCCCCTATCTCAGCCTATGTAAGTTCCTGCCTGATGCAATTAAACAATATCTGCTTTGACAGACTCCCAACTCAGTGTGTGTGTTTCTCCCTGGTGGCCAGCGGGGAGGTCTGAGTCATCGATGCTCACCATCACACTCAGCACACTCAGCCCCAGGGAAAGTCCAGCAGGTCCGCTCTGCCCCCCCACCCTTAAAAGAATGACATGTACGATGGATGCATTTTTCAAGTTTCACTATGAACCCCACAAACGGATATCTAGGAAATTTCAACTCTCACTCATACTGAGAGCATCAATGTCCTCACATGAGAGAAAAAAGAAAACCACTATCTGTACAAACAGAAGCACAATTTCCAGTTGCTGGTTACTTGATGATAAACACAACAGAATTTTTCCATAAACAATTTTCTGTGGAGCACCTGCAAAACTAAACAAGAGAGCGCTTGGGGTACAGTTCAGTGGCATAGAGTTTACCTAGCATGGACAAGGTTCAAGATTCAACTCTACATATCACAAAGAAACAAAAACTGTAGCTACGTAAGGAGATAGGGAGAAATCTCTGTGGGTAAAACTGCCTGCTATGCAAGCAGTAGCACCTGAGTTCCAATCCCAGGTTCCTACATACGATGGTAGTTATGTGTGCGCCTATAAACCTGACACTGTGGAAGGAGGCGACAGAAGAGAATCCCTAGGTTTGATGGCTGACAACCTAGTTCCCAGTTCAATGAGGGATGCGTCTCAAAGGAGTAAGGTGAAGAATAACAGAACAGGATGCATGACATCCTTCTCTGGCATCACATGTCCATACAGGTATGTATGCACCTGCACATACACACACACACTAGCCAGGAAGGATAAGAAACCAAACTTCCCTTAGCTCTTCCTTGTCATTGTAAGAGTGTGAACCCCTCTTGTGGAAAATCAAATCCAGTGGGGAAAAGGGATTAATCCATGTCTCTTACTTGTGACAAGAACCATGTCCATCAATATTTATGCCTCTGGATTCTGGGAATTGTGCACTATAATTCTCTGACACTGTAAAATCATTATAGTTTCGTTTCTATTCTGGTATTGTGAGCTAAATTTGTTTATTAACTAGCTTATATTTCCTTGATGGACAGCTAGTTTAACTTTTATAAAATTTAAAGAATAGAAATGGAAGACGATGTATAGGTCACCAGTGTATAAAGGGCAGGTGAGTGTGGGAGGCAATGCCCTGATTTCTGATTTCTATTTCAAGTAGAATGCCCTTATGGGAACATCTGGATTTTAGAATATTTCTTCCCTTTGCAAAGAGGGAGAGACAGAGATATTCTTCTAAGAGCTGAAACATTTTTACTTTCACGCTTTCATGTATTTTATTCTTTTGCTGTCACGGGAGGCAGGGAATTGTGGAGAGGGAAAAGATTAGATATGGAAAAATAAAGAAACTGATGTTCAAAGAGTTTGTTGGAGAGGACCCCGGCTGGACTCGTCATTTGAGGAAAGGATATAATTCCCTGTGGCTTCTCTTGAATGCACCTATGCTTACTCAAACCAGCAAAGAACTCCCAAGGCTGCTTCCCTAAAGGCCCTATGAATATAGAATGTTCTTAGCTAGATACAATATCTGTTCTTAAAGAAGGTCATTGTCTATCCCAATTGCTCTGCCCTCATCAGGTCTCCTCAGAACAATATATAGTTAGAAGCCAGCAGGGTGGAAAGCAACGAGTGATAATTTGATATCTGATGTTAGATGCTTATTTATACATATAAAAATATCTCATCTAAACCACTAGAAAACAATGTTTTGCCTGTTATATTCACTTGGCACATAAAAAGTATTCAAGAAATATTTGCACAAATGAATGAATGATTAATTATAACTCAGTAGAGATGAAATAATTATGATGGGTGCTGCAGTTTTGATATTGTGTGCCTCCCACAATATATTCAATCCATAGATTTGGGAGATACAATATATGTATGTCTCACAGAGATCTGCCTGCCTCTGCCTCCCAAGTGCTGGGATTAAAGGCCTAACACAATATATAAGTCGTGAAGTCTTCTAAAGAAACACAGTCTAGAACCAGGCGGTGGTGGCGCACGCCTTTAATCCCAGCACCTGGTCTACAAGAGCTAGTTCCAGAACAGGCTCCAAAACCACAGAGAAACCCTGTCTCGAAAAACCAAAAAAAAAAAAAAATTGTTTGGCAGGTGTTTATACCAGCAATAAAAGGTCAAACTAATACTATGAGGCTGCAACATTTCAGAGATGCTAACAGAGAGGTGTGGGGATTCAAAACCAGGTACGCCTGGATTCTACAACCAATGCCTTCTAAGGCACCTTGCTGTCCTCACGTAACTGACTGTGATGAATGCAAAAAAACACTGTGATCCAGAACTTCAAGTCACATTCTCCAAAGATCCAGCGAAGAATGGAAATCTTTATCTGAGAAAAGAACATCTCTGTCAAGATGTGGCAAGGCACTAAGCTAAAGGATTGGTCCAAGGTGAAATAATGGACATCGAAACTGTCACTCAGCACTGCCATTCCCATAACAGAACTCCATACTCCTCACAGCAATCTTTCCAACTGAATATTCCCAGAAACTGTCCATATACCCCTACCCACTGACTAAAGCAGGCATGCTTGATCAATGCTCTTTGGTGTCGCTAATCTACTTACTTTTTTTTAAACTTTCTTTTCATTTATTCTTTGGGTCAATTATATCATGCATCTCGATCCCATCAATTTCCACTTTGTATCCACCCTCTGCTCTTGCAACCTTCTCCCCAAAATAAAAATAAAATTTAAAAAAAAAGAAATAAAGAAAATGGAAAAGTCTTGTCATGGAATATGTGTATGACATAGTGAGTTTCTGCTACACTATGGATACTGGGCCTTGCTTGGACTCCACTTGGTTATCCAGTTGTTGCCCTGTGTCATGGAGATCCTGTAGTTTTGGATCTGCAGGACTGGTCCAGCCCCTTCACATGCTCCAGCAGATCATAGATGGGGTGGGCCAACTCATAACTCTGATTTTGGGCCTGGGTAGTTGCAGGGTTGGTCAGTTGCCAGGCCTCCCCTGTCTTTGCTACCAGGGTAAACACTCCAGAATGAACTAGGCTAACTTCTAATGTCCCTCTCTCAAATTTGTTTGTCCCTCACCATTTTGTACCCTATTCTTTGTTTTGTTTTACAATGTAAAATCAACCATGAAAGGCTCCACTCTACTCCAGGAGTTATGGCACAAACACCCAGGTAGACTTTAAGTGTTTCCTTACAGTGTCCTCTATTAAAACTACCTTCTAGATTTAAAAAAAAAAAAAAAAAAAAAAAAAAAAAAAAAAAAACACTGTATTAACTACAGCTTGTACAAGTGTTGGTGACCTTCTCTGAGGTTTAGACAACAACTCTCACAAACACTGAATTCCATGAGCATGCTAAAGCAAAGAGCTGGGACACATTTTAGATATAAAAAACTGGCTGGAGAGATGACTCAGAGGTTAAGAGCACTGGCTGCTCTTTCAGAGGTCCTGAGTTCAATCCCCAGCAACCATATGGTGGCTCACAACCATCTATGAGATCTAGCGCCCTCTTCTGGTGGGCATGCATATACACAATAAATAAATAAATAAATAAATAAATAAATAAATAAATTTTTAAAAAAGATATAAAGAACTAGCCTTCTGCATTGACTTATAGTCAACATTTTCCCAGATTCCTCATATAGTACCTAGACATAATATAGGCAATATACAGCAAGCCAACAGTCAACATCAACCTAAATGGAAAGGAAACTCAAAGTGATCCCACTAATATCAGAAACAAAGACAAGGAAGTCCATGCTCTACATATCCATTCAATATAGTTCTTGAGATTCTAGCTAAAGCAATGAGAAAATAAAAGAAGATTAAGGTGATATAAATTGGAAAAGAAGAACTCAAACTCTAACTATTTGTTAATGTATGATACGATAGTTTATATAAGTAACCCCAAAAATTCTACCAAGGAACGTCTACAACTCATAAACACTTTCAGTAAAGTAGCAGAGTACAAGATTAACTCAAACAACTCAGTAGCCCTCTTTTATAATAAATGAACTAAGAAAGAAATAGGAGAAGCATTGTCCTTCACAATAGCCACAAATAACATAAAATATCTTAGAGTAACTAACCAAACAAGTGTAAAACCTATATGACAAGAACTTTAAATCTTTGAAGAAAAAAACTGAAGAAGACACCAAAAACTGGAAAGATCTCCCATGCTTTTGGGTAGGTAAAATTAGCATAGTAAAAATGACAATCTTACCAAAAACAATCTACAGATTCAATGCAGTGCCCAGTAAATTTCTTCACAGACCTTGAGGGAACAATACTCAACTTCATATGGAAAATAAAAAAAAAAAACACAGGACAGCTAAAACAGTCCTGTATAATAAAGGAACTTCTGGAGATGTCACAATCCCAGACTTCAAATTCTACTATAGAGCTACAGTAATGAAAACAGCCTGGTATTGGCATAAAAACATACAGGAGGATCAATGGAATCTAATTGAAGACCCAGATATCAATCTACACACCTATGAAAGCCTGATTTTTGACAAATAAACAAAAAATATCAAATGGAAAAAAGAAAGCATGTTCAACAAGTGATACTGGCTGGCATAACTGGATATCAACATGTAGAAGAATACAAATAGACACATATCTATCACCATGCAAAAAACTCAAGTCCAAATGTATCAAAGACCTCAACATAAAACATTGAACTTCATAGAAGAGAAAGTGGGAAGTACACTTGAATGCATTGGCACAGAAGACCACTTACTAAATATAACCCCAGTAGCTCAGATACTGAGAGCAACAATTAATAAATGGGACCTCATGAAACCAAAAAGCTCCTGTAAAGCAAAGAACACAGTCAACAAGAAAAAACGGCAGCCTACAGAATGGGAAAAGATCTTCACTAACCCCACATCAGACAGAGGACTAATCTCCAAAATATACAAACAACTCAAGAAACTTGATATCAAAAAAACAAATAATCCAATTTTAAAAAATGGGGGATAGACCTAAACAGAGAACTCTCAACAGACAAATCTCAAATGGCTAAAAGGCACTTAAGGAAATGTCAAACATCCTTAGCTATCAGAGAAATGCAAATCAAAACAACTCTGAGATTCTATCTTATTCCTGTAAGTATAGCCAAGATCCAAAACACTGATGACTGTTTAGTCTGGAGAGGATGTTGGATAAAGCGAACATTCCTCTAATGATGGTGGGAGTGCAAGCTGGCACAGCCACTTTGGAAATCAGCAGGGCAATATTTCAGAAAATTAGGAAACAACCTACATCAAGATCCAGCAATATTACTTTTGGGTATATAGCAAAAGGACGCTCAATTAGACCACAAAGACATGTGCTCAACTATGTTCATAGCATTATTACTTTTAATAGCCAGAACCTGGAAACAACCTAAATGCTCCTTGAATGAAGGATGGATAAAGAAAATGTGGTACATTTACACAACGGAGTACTACACAGCAGAAAAAAATGATGACATCTTGAAATTTGTGGGCAAATGGATGGATCTAGAAAACACCATATTGAGTAAGGGTATCCAGACCCAGAAAGACAAATATAATATGTACTCATTCATAAGTGTCTTCTAGATGTACAAAAAAGAAAAACCAGCCTACAATTCACTATCCCAGAGAACCTAGACAATAACGAGGACCCTAACAGAGACATACATAAATCTAATGTACATGGGAAGTAGAAAAAAACAAGATCTTCTGAGTAAATTTGGAATCATGGAAGAGGGTATAAGGGGAGGTGAAGGAAGGGATGGGAGTGGAGGAAAATAGATAGCTCAATAAAAACAATAAAAAAGAAAATGACATTTTCTAAGCATCATCACATTTGGATTTGGACCACACTCAAGGACTATAAAATAAGGCTTGCTTTTTCTCCCGAGTGTGAGTTTCTCAGCTGGGTATCTGGCTTTTGTTGGTTTAGGAAGAATAAGAGGGAAGATTTCATATTGATTTGTTTCCAAGTTTACTTTTTAATAATACAAATAACCTTCAATATCTCCTAAGCAACTCTATCAATGCTATAATAATGTAAAGCTCAAATCTCTAGACTTAAAATCCTAGCCTATGTTCTACTCAGGGTTGTTAGTTCCAAGCAATAGAAATCAACTTTGACTTAAGTGTTAAATAGGAAGTGAATGCATAGGGTGGTCAAGGAATTGAGCTGATGATTGAAGACCTAGACTAGAAATGATAAAAAAAAAAAAACCTCAGAGCACAGCCAAGCTCTTGTGGTACCCACAGTGGCCCTGGTCTCATTTTCAGTACTCTGTACTGCTAGGCAGAGGTGCCTTGGACACCAACACTATGGCATGACTTTTGTCTGCTTATCCCTATCTCTTTGTATCATTCTTCATAATCCAAACAAGATAATCACACTTAAAGTTTGGGCCAAGATTTTGCTGTTAGTGAGTGAAGACAGGAAATACCTGCCATCCTTGGCTTCTGTTTCAATAGAAAAGTGTTTAACAACTGGGTAGCCCACATGATGAAATCCTGTCAAAACAGTGTGTACAAATGAATATAAAATAAATATCTTATGTCAACAATTTATTAGTTAATTTGTTAATTTACCTGTAATTTGTTCATTTATTCAAGCTAATTCCCTGTGCAGTACATAATATACTATATTATATGTTAAATACTTTCAGGCAATGCACCATGTATAACATACAATATAAATCATCTCCATTATCTCTTTGAACTCTGAATAGCATCCTTAGGGTGACAGGTATTATCTTGTTAGGGCCAAGGAAGAGAAATGGGTTATACAGTATGTAAACATAAAAGCCAAAATTCAAAGGAAATCTTGAAGCCCACACTAGTTCCCTAACCACTGAGCCATACTTTTCTTAGTGAGCACTGTTGCCCTGCCTTGGCTCTGGGTTTGCTCCTGCTGGACATATGATGGGTGTCTGTGCGGACGTTTCCTTTAGCAGACATACAGAAAGTACTTTTCATGTACAAGTCTATGTGACTGGCACTGAGAGGCAGATAGAAACTCAAGGGAAGCACATGCTAATAGCTAACTACAATACAATACATGCCAGAGTCAGGCAGACAATCCTGCAAACCCCTTCAGGGGAGGGCTTGCGCTTTCTTGATTAGCCCATATTCTCAGTGCTTGGGAGGGATATTGGCCCATCATAGGTTCTTAGTAAATAGATTAAATGAATTAAAATATGAGTAAATTTAGTAAAATTCCTAAAGTTAAGTAAAATATTAGTAAATTAGAAATTAGTAAATGAATTAAAATATCTAGCAGACATTAAGTTCTTATTATGAGACAAGCACACTGCCAAGCCGTTTTTGAGGTAAGTTCTATTGTCTGCCTTGCATTTCCCCCCAAGAATCACATGTAGATGAGAGCCAACTATTGGACCAGTAGTCGTGACAGCTAGTAAGAGACTATCAAGCCAGTGGCATTTACAGTGCGGATATGCTAGTCAAGGGATAATTCACATCCCGTACTGAAAAGCAGGACTGTGCAGGATTTCATCACACTGCCCAGACAGGTGCAAAGTAAGAGTTAGGAATGACTTACTTCTGAAAGTTTTCATCTAGCATTTGTGGGCCAAGGTTAACTAACTGAAATGGAGAAATTGGCAGTAGATACTCTCAGGTACTGCTATGTACACTATAACCCCGCATAACCCCGCTTTTAAAATTCCTACAGCATCATCAAAGCTCAGCCAACCAGTAACCATTGCCATGTGCCTTCAACCTGCGTTTCCTTGCTCACTCCCAGACACTGAACATCCCCTTTCCTTACAGCCTAGACTTAGCCATGTTTTCCTTTTAGCGTGACTCTTCTCAGCCCCACGGGTTTGGCCATGCTGTCCTGGGCCCCAAAGCTTTGCAACACTCAGGAAGAATAGCAGCACTTTCTGTCAGCTTTACGCAACCCCCACTCCCTCAGCGGAATGTGGAGGGAAGGAAGGTTCCCCAGCACAACACAGCATCTCCCGTACAGGGGCCCTGGAGACCACTGTGGTAGCTGAGCTGCCCTTGTCCCCAAGATCAGGCAGGGCATCTGAAGGATAGGTGTTTTTTGGCCTATTTTTAAAACTGAGTTTATTTTTAGGCAGTACACGAGCTAATGGATCTCACTGTAACATTTTCACACACACACACACAATCACTACACCTTATTACTCCCTCCAACTCACCTTTGCCTCCTCCCCTTCTCCTGCTGGATCCCTTCCTTTTGCTTTCATGTCAAATATATTCCATTAATCTCTTTTTCCCTTCCCCCGGTAGCCTTTGAGAAAAAAAAAAAAAAGGAAGTGAATGAAGCCTAATGCTAAACACTCTCAATGTCCAGACAGTTCTCTTACAAATCAAAAGTGAGCATTTGTTGACATCATCATCTGTTTGTTTTCCATTTTTTCCTTGAAAAAAGAATATGCTCTGTGGGGGCCGTGTTTCTTGCTCACCCCCACCCCACACCTGTCCCAAGGGCTTTATAAATATTTGGTGAATAAATAAAACATCTGGGGTTCACAGCTGCCTGCAAATCCCACCCACCATTTTTCCATCAATTCTATCTCCTTCACTGAGTAAATAATACTGCAGAAGGAACACAGAAGAAATCTAGCCTTTATTCCAGGCATCTTCTTATAGCTTTAGCTGCTGCAGAGACACAATCCTGAATCATGTGATTTTGTATTTAGAATATTAATTTTCCCTAGGTCAGGCAGAAGCAGCAATACTTTCCTTAATGAAATGCTCTTGTACTAATTTCTATTTGTATGCAAAAGACGTCATGGGTTTAACACACTGAGGCCGTCTCTCCCAGCTAGATCTGCCTTGTGAAGAAGGGGAAAGGCATCTGATTTATTACATATAAACAAAATGAATAAGATAACATTTTATTAGTTAGAAACCATTATAAAAACAGCAATGAAATGGGATAGTACAAGTGGAAGGCACCCTTATCAATAAATCCTGGGGAAGTTTAGGACCCCGGAACATGTTAGCATAATAAAAAAGATAATTAAAAGGATCAGACTGTAGACCTGTTTCACTTCATCAAGGAGCCTTGAAACAATAGGAAACATCAGGGCAGCCACGGGCTGCTAATTGCTAACCTTTTGGAAAAGAAAGGCTTTTGCAGTTCAAGTTGGTTTAGTACATGTGAGAAGAATCCATTTTTAGGTTCTGTGGTGTTTGAAACATTCAAATCTGAGGAAGGAATGTCTTTCAGATCAGTACGTTTTAGGGTCTGGTTTCTGGTGGGGAGACAGGAATGGTTTTATGAAATTAGCCATCCTGTCAATTACGTGTGTTTTAACTAACAACAGTAGGTGACAGAGACTTGTTTTGTTTTTTTTCCTCCGGAAAAGACTCTTGGTTTTTCTCCCCTTGACTAAGAATCTTCATTTCAGCGCTGAAAATCCTTATGACACATGGAAAATACTTTTTTTTTATATGAAAAGTATGGAAGGGAAACGCAGAACTGGGAGGACTTTCATTTCCCAGAGAGCTGGAGTCAGTTTTCAGAAAGTAAATTGTGTCCTGTCCTCCCTCCCCTAGGTCAGTGTCTCCCTCCCTCCTCCTGGTCAGTTTAATATGAGTCACCGCCAAGGCTTTGTTGTGTGGAATAACATTTTCTCCTGGGACTCGGTTCATGCAAAACACACCCTGCTGAGAGAGTGGAAATTTACCCATAAGACATTCTCCCAGCAGCAAGACCTGGAGGAAACCTGATCAGAATGTTTAATGACTTCACTGCCTCCTTTAGCCTTTAATGCCCCCAAATTTCTCAGAGTGGAAAAAAAATATTAAGTCAACCACGTATTTAAGATTGATTATACCAAACGGCAACAGATACAGTGAGATAGAATCTGATTTAGAAAAAAAAAAAACTTGAAAATTAGTGGATTATTTCTGCTATTTTCCTGCCACTCTGTCTTATTTGGTAATTTCTGTGCTTTCTCTTCTCTTTCCCCACTTCGTTTTATAGTTACTCTGCAGTCATTCAATTGATCAATGAGTGAGTGTTTCTAAAAAAATAAATAAATAAATAACTACCACAAACCCAATAAGTTACTTAAGCCAAGCAGGTATTATTCTGCAACATTTTTATAAACTCAGATGTATTTTATCTGATGTGGTGTGACATTGAATTAAGACTAAAGTAATATGTTTTTTTCATAAGTGGATAAACCACAAGCATGATCTGTTGAGACTGCCTTATGAAAAGTGTTGGAACAAGCTCAGCTATGAAATGCATACAGATAAGACATAGTTAATAATACAATATAAATGCAATTTATAACAGTAATACAATTATAATACTAAAGCAATTTTATATAATTAGTAGTGTGATGTAAATAAGGTACAGAATCTATGCACACATGCATCTAAATACACACACTCCTATCTATACACATACTGTTGTTTTTAAGGGGTCAACATAATGATTATAGAAAACATGGAAATGGGAGCCTAGCCCAAGAATTTTGTTTCTGTCATCAACATTTACAGGATGGTTATGTAAAACTTTGGAAGGAAAATAACAGCTCACCCAAAGCAACTCACATCTTAAAAAAGGACTAGACAGTGGTGGCAAGAGCCAACAGCTTGAAAAGGCACCAAAAGATAGCTTGATGGTCAAGCAACAGAGGTTTGATATCTCGTGAGCTAGGCATTGCATCCTTTCCCTCCCTTTCCTGAAAACATTTTTATCTAGGTTTTCAACTGTGTACTTATAATACACGCTACCATAGTCTGTAGCGCTGCCTGCACCGGGTACGCCTGTATAAAAGCCCTGTTAAAAATTTCAAAGTTTGCAAACTGAAAGAATAAGTGAGTGGTTCATTTAATTTATTTTAATCAGTTCTATCAGGGAAATGCAACTCTATTGAAGGCAAGGCTTTGCAGAAGCAGGGGCAATTATGCTTCGCGTGTGGAGTGCTCTTTTTAAAAAGACCATGTGTGCAGCATTTTTTTTAAAAAAAAGCTTAGCAATGTCAATCATCTTGATTTCACATTCCTTTAGTTCAGTCCTTAAACACTGCAGAAATTATAGAAAGCTAAAGCTGTTTCTCCCAAGATTCTGTGCAGCTGTTTTCTGCAATTCTTGAACAGGTTTCACACAAATGCACTTCCACAGGTACCAGTTCTTTAGACGGAAAGGCGACTACAGCGACGCTCTTATCCCTTTTATGTCTGAATCCTCACATATCCTCAAGAGAATAATTCACCAAAGAGGCCCCGTGAGTGAGCAAAACCTTCACTAAATTTACGAAATGAGATATTCCCCCATTCATTACCATAATGCTTTGCAAGAGTTGCTCTGGGGTTAGAAGTAAATGGCAACCATTCAAAATGGCAGCTCTGTAAGGAAATGGATTAAACTGTTGAAGACACTGGTGGGAGGGAGGAACGACATTTCTGTAATACACATAGATTTCCAAAGTCAGATAGATCTAAGATCCTGTCCCCAGAGAGAACATAGATCAGGAGATCTCCTTTCTCCCTCCTCTCATGGCTTTGAAGAGCCTTAAAAAGGCCAGCTAGGTGGCTAAATAGGTAAACGCTATCAAGCCTGACAAAGATCGTCAAACCTTGGGAACCACATGATTGAAAGGGAGAAGTTGTTCTCCATCTTCCACACATGCAGCATGTCACGTGTTCCCACCCCCCTATCTGTCTCTCTCTCTCTCTCTCTCTCTCTCTCTCTCTCTCTCTCTATCTCTCAAACACACACACACACACTAAATACATAAATGCAGATAAAATTAAACCAACGCATGCACCTCACAAAACAAGGCAGCCATGTTTCCTTTCTATCTAATGTAAGTGAATCAACTCTGAGCTCAAGATTGAGTGGAAATCTCTTGAGATACAAGGACACGTACCCTGTCTGGGTAGGATTAGCAAAGAAAGACCTCCAATTAAAACGGGCATATTGATGACTTGTGACTGTAGCTGATTGCACACATTCTCATCACTATATGTAGGCTTAGCTTTGGGTCTTCCTGAACCTGGAGCAGAGGGAATCGTATACATTTCACTATTATTAGAAATCCAAACAGAAGGTTGAAACTTTGGACAAATACTTTAAATCTCCTGGAAAAAATAAAACACCTTAAAGCAGAGTGAGTTTCCTACTTAGACCCCCACCCCTTTGCTTAGAAGCATACTGAATTCCCAAAGTCGGCTGGGGAGCCAGTGGTTTAGTATTCAGAACACATTTCCCAACAGAAACAGTTGCAGACATTACCACTGCTTTCCTAAGTTAGAAAAAAAAAAAAAAAACCTAGTTAACTCCTAATGAGCCAGAGGAAAGTGCTAATGTAGGAGGGACACGGATGTAAACACAGCGTTCGGCCATTTTAGTTACTATAACTGGAGAGAGAAATAATTTAATTTCAATCTTATAGCAGACTCCTGATAGCATGTCTCTCACCCTGCTCTCCAGAATCAGTGAGAGACAAGTCATTGAGCAGCAGGGAAGCCCAGCAAACACATTTGGATGCTGGCTGCTTGTTAGCTCTCATAGCCCTAGAACCGTACAGGAGAGGAGTGCCTTGTCCTATGCTATTCAATACCCATGATTTTGATTCAGGTAATAAAAAGACGGCGTAGCAGACTGCTCATTAGCCACGTGACCTTGGGCTGTTTAGTTGCTCTGTGTGCCTCAGACAGTTGTTGGAGAAATAAACATGATTAATTTTTCTGGCATAGACACATGCTCTCTCTCATTAGTGGTCTCTCCACCACTTGGAGATGCCCCCAGCCTGGTTTCTTTTGAGGGAATGAGGTGGAGGGATGCTTTCTCTCCTCCAGTTCTTGTTTGTCTTGTGTAGGTTATGCTCCACCTCCAACCCTACACTGTGATCTGAGCTTGCCAATCAGAGGTGGGTTTTGGGGGTGACATCATGGAGATCACGTCAAAGGTAGGTCATCTCCCTGAATAGATCTAAAGACAATGAATCTTGGGGTATTTTTCCCAGGCAGTTCTACATAGACTTATTTTTCTCGGCAGGCCTGAGAAGATGGCTTCCAGAGCATCTGACAGTCATTTTCATTCACAGCATTTAGTGTGTCACCGAAGAACCCTAGACATATCTAGAAACACTTTTGGTTGGCAAAACCCTGGGGAAGGCACTATTCTCATGTAATGGATACAGGAAGCATGGCTAAACATCATAAAATGCAGAGGCTGGCCTCCCCAATGAAGTGGGTCTCCTTCCACAGGGTCAGTTCTGGGACTCAGGAGCCTCCTCTATCTTGCTGGTAAAACTCACAACACCAAATAAGCAGAGCTGAGGACCAGAAACATTGGCAAACTTTAGCTGCATTCTCAAGTTGATTTTTCTGTCACTTATCCATGGATGAAATTACTAAGGGCAGAATATAACACTTGCTGTACAGTAGGCACTCAATAATCAGTGATTCTTTTCATTAAAAGTTGCCGTTCATAAAAGTCCCAAGACTATGCAACCTTGGAGCTACAAACACTCAAGTATCAGTTACTGTCTACAAAAGAGCCACGTATTTTGTTCCTCATGTCACACATCTGTGCCCCTAGTTGCTCTCAGTTCATTCTACATTTCTGATTTGTACTCAAAATAAAATAGACTCAGAAAATGATGCCATCTGTGTCTGGAATTTACAATGTTCTCTGGTTTAGAACTCATTGAATTAACTCCACACATCTGATAGAAGACTCAAAAAATTAGAAGAAAAATATTCACGTGGCTATAATTACACAAGAAGTCATGATTCCAAGATGGAGTAGGGAGAAGGAAGAATGTGAGAGAAGATGGAAAAGAGGAAATTATATATTTTAGGCTTTTAAGCTCTTGTATTTTTAAATTATGTCACAGAAAGGGGTGATATCAGAGACTTAACAGGATAATCTAAAGATTTTTTCTTTGTTTTTTTTTTTTTGTTTCCAATTCCCCTAAAGGTCATTAAACTATACCATACAACTCAAAATAATTATAGCATTTTTCAATTTTGCAAGTCTGTACCTTTATGGGCACAAGTTTCACTGCATTTTCATCCTCTAAACAATTTGTGCATTTTCATTTCTCTGTAAAAATGAATATCTTACACTAAGATATATTATAGAAATGAAACCATTATTCAAGATGATAATCTTCCATACTAACAGAATCACTATTTGTAGCATACAAGGCTAAATAAATGTCTCCCATGAGTGAGTAAATGCAAAATAAAAAGTAACCACTCAACTTTAATAGTTTAAAAAATGCTATTAAACATAATGACTTCTTGACATTCAAGTAGCACTATGTTTTAAGTGATCTTCGTTCTTAAGAACTACTTTATTTTCATTTTAAATATTGATAGCAAACCAAGTTCTCCAGAGTATGGAGACATAGAAGGAAGCTCTCAACAGAAAACAAATTACCATGGACCCTGGAGTTCCAAGATGCTGGGGTTTTATTTTGGTTTTGTATTTGTGTTCTTTTGATGCTGTGTAATAAGATCATATAGTGAAAAACTTGGGAATGAATAGAACGATCTTGTTTCTCAAGAGTTTCTTTCTTCTCTATGGAATGTACTTTGAATCATTCTGTACTTTCCTGACTTTGACCTAATGGGGGTCTCTGGTATCCTTCACAGAAGATGAAGAACAAGATGCCCCAATGACTCAGTCATGGAATAAATTGTATACAGAAAGGCTCAGAGAAGAAGAAGAGGAAGGAGAGAGATGTAACGACTTTGGGGAGCCTTTGTCACCTCTGTACAAGGTCTACACTGGAGTCAAGCTATAAGGAAAAAGAACTCTTTAGGGACCTGGCACGTATGCTTATCCATGCCTAGGGTTAGCCTGGGACTATGTTGTGGGTCCTTTGAAGTTATGTCTTTTATCCTACTCTAATTTAGCAGGTCAATATGAGAATCCCCTGACTAGGAATTGTGTGCATGTACATGGCATTCTCTTCATCATACCAAGTGCATGATGTCACATCATGACCAGCCTGGACTCAGAATGATCTCAGGCAGGAGCACAGTTCCTAAGTGAAGACCACAGTAGGTTATGGGCCGATACTGAAACAAAGAACCCAGTGTCTGTCTGCTAGACTCTGAGCTCTCCAAGGGCAGCCCTAGGTCAGTGTCAAGCCCACAGTGGAATGCAGTGAAATCCCTAGTTTTTGAGAGTGCCCAGTATCCAGTTGATATAAAACTCATTAACAACTCACTGGAAGAAGAAAGAAACCAACTACTGTTCAAAGTTTAGAGCAAGCTGCCTAGTCTTCTTATATTTCCAAAGAAAGGAAATGGATTAAATAAACAAATTTTCTGGCCCCACATAGCCCAGTGAATTTATTAAGATATGCCTCTATGATTTTAGCCTAGTATTCAAACTTTACAGGGACCCAACCAGCCAACTGTCTTTTATTTGTATGACATTACTTAATGTCACAGTTGGGAAAAACAAAAACACTTGCTAGGTTAGGTCATATCTGAAGTGACTGTTCAAGTTTATTCCATGCCATCTCTAAAGATAGCTATTCAAGCTGTCATCCAACTGGGGACAATTTCATCGTTTTGTGGTCAACAACATTATTTGCTCTGAGTTGTCAAAGATTTCATTCTCAACTCATTGATCTGCTATAGCTGATGTTATGCAATAGAAAAATTTGCCAAATCATAAAACTTCTGCAGAGAATTGACACCCTCACAAGACACAAATACTGGCATGAGCTCTGTCAGAGCCTAGACTGCAGTACCACACCTGACCTCCTTAAGTTGCAGCCTTCTTCTCTGTAATGGGGTAGCAGTTCTTGCTTCCATGCATTGTCAAGGTAACAGGAAATGCTACAGGAGAAAGTGCCGCACTCATGGTAAGGAGTAGCAACTCTTTATGTCTAAGAGCCTTCATTTGCTCTGACACAGGAGGAAGGAAATGATGTAAGGAATAAAACAGCAAGCAATAAGCTCTCTTTGGACGACGGGGAATTTAAAAATCTGAGAGACTATATTTAGAGTTTGAAAATCCAGGATATCCCTTTTCTTTATCAAAAATATGATGTGGGGCAAGTCATTCTATCTCCCAGAACCTAGCTTCCTCTTCCACAGAATAAGGTTAATCATAGACCTTAGGAAATATCCTGTACATTTGTGTGCACATGTGTGTGTGTGTGTTATTATTCATAGGCATGCATGTGCAAGTGTGCAAGTATGTGATGTGCAGATGAGAGGTCTACATTAGGTATATTCCTCTACTGCTCTCCATATTATTTCTTCAGTCAGGGTCTCACACTAAACCTGAAGCTCACCAATTTGACTATGTTGGTTTGCCAGGGAGCCCAAGGAATCCTCCTGTTGACACCTCCCTAGCTCTGGGATTATTGGTACCCTTGAACATCTACACTCGTGTATTTTTATGGAGATTCTAGGAATCAAATTCAGATCTTTAGGGTTGTGTTGCAAGCACTCTAACAACTAAGCCAATGCCCTCCCTGTACACTATTCTGTAGTAGAAGGAGCAGGCCTGCTTTTGGTTCCAGCCACCCTGCTAGCTTACTCCAGAAATAACCACACAGAAACTGTATTAATTAAATTACTGCCTGGCTCATTATATGTAGCCTCTTCTTGGCCAACTCTCACATCCTGATCTAACCCATTTCTACAAATCTGTTTAACACCACAATGTAGTGGCTTACCGGGAAAGATTCTAACCAGTGTCCATCTCAGGCAGGAGCTTCATGGCATCTGCCACTCTGCCCTTCTTCCCAGAATTCTGTTCTATCTTCCCTGCCTACCTGAGTTCCGCCCTATCAACTAGGCCAAGGCAGTTTCTTTAATAAACAATGAAAGCAACACAAATACAGAAGGACCTCCTACACCACTATTCAAATGTTTGGTCCAAATATCATTCTGTTATAACAGTAGACAGTCATTCACACCAGTGACACAGGTTTTCACAACTGGTACAGCTGTGCATAGATGGAAAGCAGAAACTGAGGATTTATGTATTCAGGCTATAGAGCAGGAGAAAAGTGACCATAGGCTAAAGTTTTCTCTATCTTTTGGCAATTATAAATCAAAGGAAGCAAAAATAGAATTGGAACCATTTGCAGATGTTTCCAGTAGTACCAGCAGGCTCAGCAAATAGTCCAAGAAAATTTAACTTGCCTGCACTGCACGGTATCCACAACTATTTTCTAAGAGGTAACATCCCCATCTCTGACTTAAAAACAAGTTTTGAGGTAATTCTAAAATACATTACGTGCACATGCTGGATCCAGAAGGTAACATACGAGAGCTGGATAGAGTGACTCATGTCTACTCCTAGCATTCTGGAAGATGAGGCAGGAGGACTGCTGTGAGTCCAAGGTTCACCTGAACTACACTGTGAATCCAAGACCAATACAGGTGACAGAGTGAGACTTTGTCTCACTTAAAAACATCACATTCCCAAATACAAGAGAACAAAGCTTTAACAGCAGAAAATATTACTGTAAGATACTTTTTAAAAAAATCACACAGAGATTCAGAGAGAAGAGAAGCAAGCTCTTTGTGTACACAGTGAGTGTATCAAAGGCTACCTCAGAGGTTAATCAGGATATCCTCTTCAGCCATGTCAATATTGCCACAGGGTTTCCAAGAATCCACAAATCACTATTCACAAAGCAATCTCCACCAGCTTTGACAAACACTGGAATTCCTTAGCAAGCCAAGGTAAGATGAGGAGTGTTTTGCAGAGGATAAATGACAAGTTGGGAGGAGTTGGTAGGCCACAGGAAGGGCAGTGGAGGGCCATAAAGCCCAGCTAGTCATGAATCTCCAGGAGAAGGCCAGGGCTAAGGTCGTTATTGGTATTATAAACTAAAAATGAAAAAGGAGAGAGAAAAGAAGGCATGCCGCTCTTTCCATGGGTGACACAGTTTCAATTGGTGCATATTGAGCATTTCTAGAGATTTAATTAAGCAATCAGATTGCTTGAGTGGTCTCAATATTCAGTGCCTTTTATAGAGTTCTTTAATGACTATGCATAGAATTATTCTGGATACTTTATGGACCATAGCGAGTGAAGCTTTATGTCTTCCCACAAACGCAGTGAGTCTTCCTGCCGCGACTCAGGCTAAACCAAAGATGGTTGTTGTTGTTGTTTTGCTGTTTCAGTGGGTGGGATGATTTTAGGGTCACAGCCAGAAAAGTTTTGCCAATGAATTAAAGGAAAGGTAATATTGATAAACAAAAAAGAGAATATGACTTCCCCTTGATTTATTCCAATGACGTTCTGGCAATTTACTCCAGGGGCTGTGCCAGTATCTGGTAAGACAAAGAGAGATAATGCTCTCAGCACTCTAGGCATTGTTGCGTTTAGTCTCTAGTCAAAAGGATATAAACAGTGTATTTAAAATGAAGGCTACGAGCGAGCAGAATCCATAAGACTTGCACCCATACAAAGAGCAAGTAACACAGCTAAAGTACTTTGCACTTTGGGCAGTTTGTTTTGTCGCTATGTGCCTCAGTCTCTTCATCTTTAACACAGCATTGAAAGAATTCTTTCCTCGTAGTTTTTTTAAAATGATTTAAATTGGTAAAATCTACAGGAGAACCCCAAAACAGTGCCCAGCATGGAATAAGAATTATGTGTCAGTAAGCACTACTGTGCTCTTCCCCACAAAAGCAAAACAGTATATGCAGGGACAAATCACTATGCCAGATATTTGTGAATAGTGGTAACCAGTACCCTAAACAACACACACACATACACTTAAGCCATTAATGTAATTGGAGCACGATCTTTTCACTAAATTCTGCTCTGAGAGTAGCACTTATGTTTAGCTTTGAAGCCTGGAATGAAGTGCTGTGGCAGAGGGCTGGGTGAAATGGCATGAAAAAAAAAGTAAGCTGCCTTAACTAATTGAAAAACACACAGGTGAGTTTTAAGGAAAAATAACCTTACATCTTCAAGGTTGAGCCAATAAACATGATAAATACTCAAAATGGAATCAAACAACAAAACTATCATGCTATAAGAAAGATGATCATTATGTATATATGCACTCACACATATATAACCATTATATATGTGTATATAAAACATATATATATATATAATCATTTATGAAACAGATGGGCAATCCTGCATGATTTCTAAGTTTTGGGAATTTTAAATTTCCACGTTTCCAGGGGGCTTCATATTTTACTTGATAGAAAATTCACCACATTCTCAGAGAAATTGGGTCACACACAAAATTACTTCTGTAATTTCTATTTTCCTCAGCCCTTATGAATATGTACAACATTGTAAGTATCAAGTTTGGGTTTAAACATTCCTAACTTATTGATTTGAATATAAGACATTATATATCTATATCATTTATACAAATCTGTAATCATGAGTACCCTAATCTTTTGAACAATCAGGGTGAGAAATTGTCAATAAACAATTCTGTGTTGGCTACCACTTGTACAAAACACTTACCTTAGTGCTCTATATGCATCACACACATGCATGCACACATACACATACATTCTTTTTTCTTTGCTTCCACTGAGTTCTCTCTCTCTCTCTTTCTCTATTGCTTAATACATTCTGTCTGTAACTAAAATGGACTGCCTCTGTATGTTTAACAAATCAGATTCTTAAGGTGTAAGGGGAAGGCAGCTATGTAATCCATACCATGGGATTGCATATGTTGGGGGCTTGAGTGGAGAAGTTATTGAATCCTGAGAGCTCTAATCTAATCAATGCATACCCCTAAAGGTAAATCTTGAAATGCAAATACGTTTAGATGGAAATTTCCTGAAATTAACAGAGTAGGCAGGAAAATTGAGGTGTTAACTCCTCCATGGAGTTGGTAACTATAAGCCGATAAGTGTGGGGAAGACAGATTATTGAGACGTTGTGTCTCAGTTTTGTTTCTGTGTAAAACATAATGACTAGAAGCAATTTGGGGAGGAAAGGGTCCATTTGCCTTACAGGCTACATACAGCCCATCATCAAGGGAAGTCAGGGTGGAAGGTGAAGCAGGACCATGGTGGCAGGAACTAAAACAGAGACCATGGAGGAAGGCTACTTAATGGCTTGTTCTCCTTGCTCATTCAGTTTGCTTTCTTCTACAACCTAGAACCTGCCCGGTGGTGGCACCCTCGACCCTCTCTCATCAATGACCAAGTAAATGCCTCACAGACTTGCCTACAGGCCATCTGATGTAGACAGCCCCTCAGTTAAGGTCCCCTCTACCTGGAAGACTCTAGCTGTGCCAAGTCATCTTAAAGCAGCACAGAGAATAATCAATGGATTGCTCCCTTTGATGGATGAATGATACAATGGCGTTAGGAGGAGATGGTAGAAGTGGGAGGGGAGGTGAATAAAGTAAGTCATTGGAGATGTTTATTCTGTTCCATGCCCCTTCCTCTCCTCTCTTGGTTTCTATCTGCCTTGAGAAAATACGTTTCTGCTGCCGTGATACTATGCCTCTCCATGACTCCTATGGACTGAAACTTCTGGATCTGTCCTCTCTGAGTTGCCTTGTTAGGTGTTTCCTCACAGCAACAAAAGCTGACTAACTCAAAGGGCTAGCTAGGTTTAAATAATCCTTGATTCTTGACAACACCTGGCTTTACAATTAACTGCAAATAAAATCTTTCTTTTAATAAAATAAAAGGCAGGCCCTCCAGAATTATTCCTGATCCTGTGTGGGGACCCGGGACACTGTGGGAGTCCATGTTCTGTCCTGGTCACTAGCCCTCTCTAGGGTGAGAACACATGCTCACTATGGCCTTCAAAGGAGACTGTGGCTTGAAAGGCTGTTATCCAAGGTCTTACATTCACTATTCTTGATGAGAAAAAGAAGACTATTTTCTGTGGGTAGTCAGGACTGAAACAGAGGCAGCCATCAGTTTCTGAGAGGGTAAATGGGGACACAGTTCTGTCTAGAGACGACATGATACAGTGCTGAGGATCCAAAGACATAATTACTTCCAGCTGTATCATTAAGGGGCCTTGGGAGAGGCAATCTCCTCTCTCCCTTGACTCACACATATCTGACCCTGAGCCTATTTGGGCTTTTTCGAAAATGAGGGTCAGAACTCCATCAATGGCTGGGATTAGAGAGATGGCTCAGTGCTTGAGAACACTTAAGACTCTGAGAACCAGAGTCCAGATCCCAGCATTCACACTGTACCTGTAACCCCAAAGGTTCTCATGCCTCTTCTGAAATCTGTTGCTTCCTTAACACGTGCTTACACACACACACACACAGAGAGAGAGAGAGGGGGGG
>NW_026067949.1:5711643-5723956 GCF_014885135.2 Alexandromys fortis
GAGAGAGAGAGAGAGAGAGAGAGAGAGGTCTTTTTTTTTTTAAGTCAATTCTGTCAGGGTCTTACAGATTTCTTCTTGAGTGGGTTATCCTTTGTTCCACACCATGGACGCAAGGGGAGTCTCTCAGGTTGGAGTGGTGAGCCCATAATCTTCCTCAAATAGCTCCCAAGACAATCTGGGACTCAGAGGGAGTTTTCCTTCTTGGAGCTCCATTTCTTTGCCATGTGTCCACAGGCACACCTACCATGAACCTGCTGCCGGCACACCATTTAAAGTGCTCCCACACCCCTTCCAACTAACGTAACTCGAGATCATTTTAAAGAGACCAAAGGTAAGAAGCAGCTAGATTTCCAGATACCAACGACCCAGAGTGTGGACAAGGCAAAAGATTCAGCAGCCAACAAAATCAAGGAGAGAAAAATGAGTCTGAGAACTCTCAAGCTAGCCTGGAACCTGCCCTTTGCAAATGTTTAAAGGATTTGTTTAAGCTCTCACTTCAGACTAGTGTAAAAGTGAATGCTATTATTTGTAATTACCATGCAAATTACACGAAAGCTCAACAGGCTTAGCTAAATATACAAGAAGCAGCGAATGCATAAAGTCTAGGAAAAGTTGACTCCCAGACTGTGTTTTTTTTCATATTTAAAAATGGTTTATCCTATAAATAATATGTGCTCGTGACAAAGAGACCAGAGATAAGAATTAGAAGTTTCTGTAATTACTCTTTATAAGTATATGCATCATTGTGTTTTTACAAAATGTAAATGTCTTAACTAAAATGAGACAATATAGAATACATTTTCAAGTCTGCATTTTTCACATAATATCTGATTATCACTTCAGTTCAAACTCATCACTGTATTGCCATTCTTTGTGTTTTTTGCTTCTTATGCAAGTCTGGTTTTCCATCCATTGTCTATATGATAACTCCCATGCACTCAAACAATCATCTATTGTTGGAAATATCAGTTATTTCTAGTTTTTGCAAGTGCTATGAAAATAGTTGCAGTCAGATCTTTGCCTCCCTTGAGGAATGTCTGAATCAAAGTATAGTTCTTGCTAAAAATTTCAATATGTGAGTCCCCAAATTCATTTTTACTATTACTACAGTAGAGCGTGCCTTTTTTTTTTTTCATTATCTCAAAAGCTGAGAAGTACTACTCTCTATACTTTTAAGCAAGGTATTAAAGAGTTCCTTGCTGTCTTCCCAACTCTCTACTGGCTTTCACGTCTTGGGTCCTCTCCTCTGTGTGAGGCATTTATGTCAGTGGCTAAGGATTCAGCTCAAGCTCTTCTCTGAACCTTGGTTTTCCTCCGTCCGATCTCTGTGACCGAGGCCCAGTCATTAGCCTTAGCTTTCATCTAGCACTCAAGTTTCACCAATGACTCCTCTACCCTAATCCCTAGGAACAGATTTCGTCCTGGGATCTGTGTGGGATGAACCGTGTTTCCCCAAAGATGCTAATGAAGAGGTTCTGACTGTGCCTTTATATGGAAAATAGTATTTATTAAGAGTCTTGATATTTGATCAACCTGGATTAGACTGGACCTTAGGTCTAAAGAGAAGTAGATAAGCTAAAGAGAAAAGATGGAAGTCAGATTCAAGAAAATACTGAGAACAGAAGTTGTGGGAAAAATTGGTGTCACGAGTCAAGTTTTTTCTATTGCCATGATAAAAACTCCATGATCACAGCAACTTATAAAAGAGAGCATTTAAATGGGGGCTTGCTTATAGTTTTAGAGGATGAGTCCATGTCTTAGGGGTTCTATTGCTGTGAAGATATGCCATGGCCACATCAATTATTAAGAAGAAAAATATTTATTGATTACACTTTCAGATATTTAGTCCATTATTGTCATGGTGAGAAGCATGGCAACATACAGGCAGACATGGTGCTGCTGGAGAAGGAACTAAGAGTTCTACATCTTGATCTGTAGGCAGCAGAAAGAGACTGTGTACAAAACTTGGCATAACTTGAGTGTATGAGACTTAAAGCCTGCCCCCACAGTGACATAATTCCTCCAACAAGGCCACACCTACTCCAAGAAGTCCTGTGGGCCAAACTTTCAAACACATGGGTCTATGAGGCCATACCTATTCAAACTACCAAAGTCCATGATCATCATGGTGGGGAGGATAGTGGCAGGAAGACATGACACTGGAGCAGTAGCTGAGAGCTCACATCTCATCCACAAGCACAAGATGGAGAGAGAGAGAAGACTAATTGCAATAACATGGGCTTTTAAATCCTCAACATCCACCTCCGGTAACATGCCTCCTACAACCATGTCATACCTGCTCATCCTTATCAAGCAGTTCTACCAACTGGGAACCAAGCATTCAAGCACATGAGTCCATGGGGGGTGCAACTTATCAACCCACCACATGAAGGAATACTCAGAGGCACTGAATATTGAAGAGAAAAGGAAGGACTTAAGGAATAAATGCATGCTATTTTCAGCCCCTACATTTCTGGCTATTACTGCAGCACTATAAAACCAATACAGGAACCTACTAGAGAGTCTTGTTCTGAGAGGTTCAAGGTCACTCAGGAATCTTTAAGAACCAAGTGTCACAGGAGTTGGTAACACTTTTGGTTAGAGCCTATCCCACTCATTAGGTAAGTATATATTGATTATCTACAATTCTTGTTCTAAATACTGAATTGCGACAAAAGTGAAGAAGATACAGTCATTTTCTCTGAGAAACATTAGTTAAATAACCACTATGTTGCCTATTTACTGCTGTAGGCTGAGTATATAGGTTGAGGCCATGTAGAGTACCAAGCTTAAAGTTTGCTTTGTCTTCAGAGTTGATGGGGCTTTGGAGGATTTAAGCAACTGTTATGAACCAGGCTTCTGTCAAAGTGAATTTCCTTGATATCTACTCTAAAACAAGCCTGAACATGTGGCTACCTACTCTAACTTTTTTTATGACTCAGACTCAAGCTCCTTCCTACTCCAAGTTTCTGTGGCCAGGGTTAGTACCAAGTAAACAGTTGTTTTATCACCTGGTCCATGTAGAGCTGGCCATCTAAGTCCAGGTATGCCACATTCATTCATTGAAGATTGGTTTATTTAGCATGTATTATTTTTCCAGTCTCTGATGGTTCAAAACCTAGTAAAATACAGTGTTTATCCTGAAGATCCTAGCCATCTGTATTTTGATTCCTTAGGTTGCCATAATAAAATGCTATAGACTAGGTACCTTAAATGACAGAAATTTATTTTCTTGCCATTCTGGAGTTAAGTCCAAGAACAAGGTACCAAGAGAGCTGATGATACCTTGAGTTGTCAGTGATCAACCTCCTTGTGAGGGACCACATGCCCTTTTCTCTGAGTCTGCATTCCTTTGGTTCTCCTCTTCCATCTACCAGGATACCAATTATCCCATTAGATTAAGACCCAGCCTTTCAATCTCACAGAAACTTAATTATATCCTTAAAGACCCTTTCTCCAAATACAATCACAATGGCCTCAAATGGATTCCTGATTGTCATAGTTGTCTTCGTATCATTGTAAGTAAACCCCGTAGTCAAAGCAACTTGTAGAGGAAATGATTTATTTCATCTTACAAATTATAGTCAACATGAAGAGAAGTCAGGGCAGGAACTCAAGGGAGGAGAGGAGCCTGGAGGAAGGACCAGAGCAGAGACCATGGAGGAATACCACTTACTGCTTTACGACTCATGGCTTGCTCTCCTTGCTTTCATATACAACATAGGAGTACCTGTCCAATGGTGGTACTGTCCACAGTGGGTTGGACATTTTCCCTTAAATCATTAATACAAAAAAAATGCCCCACAGGCATGCCTACACACCAACCTTATGGTAACATTTTGTCAGTTGAGCTCCCCTCTTCCCAGATGACCTCAGTTTGTGTCAAGTTGACCAAACTAGCCATCATCCTAATGAAATATGAAGTCTGATGAAGGGAACACTGGAAGAAGACAGGCCAGCCATGCCACCATCTAAGACAAAAAGGCGAGCCTAATAACAGATAACGCAGTGGTAGAACAAACACCATAAAGGTAGTGTTTGTTATCTCTGTGGTGAAGCGTCTCACGGCCCCACCCCCAGGTGAATCCTGAAAGAAGACAACGTGTAATTTACAGGGCCTAGGTAGAGCCAGCAAAACCCAGGAAGAGAGAATAATTCTTGTAAAGCACATCCACGGAGCAGCAGCATCTGTAAGGTGGATGGCACATCATTCACCGCGACCAGCAGAAAGAAAAAGTGCTTTTTGAAGCCCATTCCCTATGGTGGGATACCTTGCTCAGCCTTGATACAGAGGGGAGGGGCTTGGTCCTGCCTCAACCTGGTATACCAGGCATTGTTGACTCCCCAAAGGGGACCTTACCTCCTCTGAGGAGAGGATGGAGAATGGTTTGGGGGATCTGAGGATGGGAGAAGGGAATGGAGGGGGAACTGGGGCTAGTATGTAAAATAAAAAAAATTAAATCAAAACAGAGTCCAGCATCGTGTTATGTTCTCATGGTCCTTGTCAAGGTCTTATTTCTATTGTGGCAGTAATTGTGGCTTCCCCTTCCCCAGTTACAAGACTTACACCTTAAAGAATTTATATATGTTTTACAGTACTTTCCTGTTTGGAAAACATTGTTTTCCACATGACTTGACACAACTACCCAGTGGAGGACATGTATTATTAGATCTACCATGTATATGCTAAAACTGAGATTCTAATGATAATGAGAGTGGCGTAGCTAACATATACACTGTTAAAAATACTTCACTTATCCCAAGGTAGCTTAGGGACGGAAGCAGACTCTCTACCCTTTGGTTTTAGTGATTTCTCTTTTTGGTTATTTGTGTTCTCCTCTGCTGCTTGTTTCAGATGCCATATTTCACCAGTCATGAAGCTATACCTTGATAGAGTTTTCTGGAAATAACATGTTAACTGAAAGAAAAAAATATATATTGCTCAGAGATGGAGTGTTGGGGTTAAGTTTTTTTGCTAGAAGGCTTGTCAAAGCCCATTGACTCATACATCTGCCTCACAAAGACGCAACCCAGAGCAAAACCCATGGGGATACTTTGTCAAGAGGAGCAAATTAAAGCACTTCTAAGTCAGGAAACATCGTCATGCTCTTCTGTGGGGTTAACTTACAACCCAAAGTAGACCAAATAGTGATTTACCTACAGACTCTCCTGTTTTCCAGAGTCCTCTACTGGACCTTTGTCTGTGTTGCCAAGGCAACAACAACTCCTGCCAGTGTGGCCATTTTTAGCTTCAATCACACACTTTGTGTGGCCTTGGCTGGAAGTCTGCCACAGCAGGCCTGAAGTCACTGCAATGCAAAAGGAAGGCGTCACTGTGCCTGCAGTAGAACTCTTGTCCACCATCTTGGGAAGGAATTTCTGTAAAACTCTTCTCTCCTACGTATGACTTCCTCACGCAACCCAGTAAGGCATAAACGAATTAAAGTTCCTTCCTCAGGACTTGGGTGTCAGAATGACCTTTACAAACCACAATTTGAAATCATGTCTGGACTCTGGACTTGACTAGGTTGCGCAACTTTGTGCTTCGTGCTTTTACCTTACTTTTCTTACCTCGTATTTCTTAGTCGCTCCACATTTCTTCTATTTCAGGAATGTGGGATTTATCAAGATTTGGGGATCATTCACAGAGAGCACCATGTTCTTCTATATCTCTGAGTGTTTCTACACAGGGCAACCTTTCATTCACCTCTCTGCTTGAAGCACAGCTTTGCAAAGCCTTAATACTGGCACTACACAACGCCCTCCTACATGCAACCTGTACAAAATCTTTCAGAAGCCCCTTCCACCACCATCCCAAAGCATTTTGCCCACAAAGTGCTGTGGTAAATATTTAAATGCTTAGATACCAGATTTTCTTTGCTCATCGTTGTTCAGTGATATCTAGTTAGAAAAACTCCATGCTGTTGTAGGTGCTAAATTCATGACATTATTGTCAAACAAAGGTACATGAACCTCTGATTCAGAAACACTACTGATGTGCACACAATGTGTCTGATGCTGCGATGGGAGCTTTCTATATGTTTCTTACTTAATTCTGTGATAATCCAGTAAATTTATGCTCCAAATTGAACAGATCTGTCCCATCTCCCAAATCCACACCACAGAATAAATAAACCAACAGGCTAAGCCAAAAGCAGCATGCCATGCTTGATGATCAACTGAAGAGACACTTTGACATTAATCTCATGTACCCATTGAGCAGGAAAGCTAAAGATAGATTGAAGGAAGCTAGAACTGAGGAGCTCACTAGGCAGGAGAGTGTGAGCTGGAATCAGAGGTCAGAGATGCACTAGATAGAGGCAAAGGGAGATCCTGGGGTTGCAAAGACAGATATACAGAATCCCAGTTTCAGATGGTCACAGCACTAAGAAAACAGTGTAGAAGATTAAAGCAAGCTGCATTGCTTCCACTCCAAAAATCTTCTCTTTCCAGTTTCACAGCCACTCCTATTTCAGTTTTGATAGCGATCTATGTACCAGAAGCATTGGACATTCGCTGACGTCCATAGTAGGGGAAACAATAATGCATACACGGTGGGAAAAGCCAGTTGACCCTGAACTTCCATGCAGATGCTACCACAGGGAACTTGACAGGCTCAGTTCCAGGAGTGTGGAGGAGGTGGAAATGATTTCCAGATGGGAGGACTGTGAAGAGAAGCTGGAAAGTTTTATCGTTGTGTGAAATCATCTCTTCTTTAAAGTCAGAGTCATATGCACAATTGCTTAAAACACGGCATAGGGCCCAGCTAAATCTTCATCCTACGGAGATTGTTGAAACATGGGTTCTGGGGCTTCAGTGGATCTTAGCAGAACCTGCAGCTTCTGTGAGCTTCCGGGGAAAGTCAACTGCCATCACTCAGAAGAGCACTGGGCAGCAAGTCACATCCAGTCTCAGATGTCCTGCTTGGTACCATGATCCCAAAACCTAAAGAAGGGGAATGGGAAGATGGGAACAGCAGACAGCACATCAAACCCTGGTCCCAGGACAGCACTTACTGCCCACCATCTACTTTGGTGAGTTTCTTAGGGAATACTCCCAAAACAAAAGATATCAGACCTCTAAAAGGTCTTTTGAAGCCCAACTTCAGCAGCAAACGTGTTCAAGAAGCTGAGAGGTACACGCAGACCCTGTAGGAAATTAGAGATTCCCCAAACATTGGGAAATCAGATGGAAAAGGGGTCAGAAATTTGACTTGGAAAATAAACCCAACAGTGACTCGCTAGCCCTCTTCCACACGAGAGTGGAACTTCTGGAAAGATGGTGAACAGCTGCTTTTTGCTCCCAGTGAGGATCAGCTAATAGAACCTGAGCTTCCAGAACAGCAGGCAGGGTTGAGGTAGAGGAGGAACTCTGGTACCTAACAGCTGTGAAAGGAAGGTGTCGACTGCCCTGGGAATCCCCACCTTTCAAAGCTTTAAATCAGATAAGTGATGGGCTCACTCAGTGATCAGGGGCCCACCCCATTACTGTTTCTCAAAGTGCAACACTCCAGCAACTGGTGAAAATATTTTGCATGCTTCAGAGACACACAATTGTGTGAGTATGGATAGGAAAGGGATGGAGAATTTTCTCTTTTTTTCTTTAAAAATTTTTCTTCATTTTACATACCAACCCCAGTTCCCCCTCCCTCTCCTTCACCTGCCCTACCTACCTCCCCATCCACTCCTCAAAGATGTCAGCACATTGGGGAGACTTTCTCCTTGACAGCACCCAAGCATTAAAAATAACTGAAAGAAAAACAAAATCTTCATCATAGGGAATGGTGACTCTTGCTCATTGCCCTTTTAATGAATACAGAGAATACCTGCATTACATAGTAAGCAATAGACACCAGGCTGATCAGCGTAGTGTTATTTCATGGTGTTTTTATGGTTCCTTTGATAATATGTGATGCTGGTTTTCCATTTCATAGAGAAATACTAATTTTCCTTTTTCAATCAATAAATTTAGAAATGCACAGTTCATGGAATTACAGAGAATATAAAACAGAGCTACTGATGGGTGACGGCCTTGACAAAAGTTATACAGATGGTCCCTAAAAGACTTTTGAAAATAATGATCAGGCCTAAGCCTCCTCTTTTCTTCATGAAAAACCCGAGGCTTAGGAAGTTCAAAGCCATGCTCAGTTTCATTCAGAACTCACAGGTGGAGCTTGCATGGCCCAGAGACCAGCTAGAGATGGGTTTGCCCAGGAGATGGGAAAGGGACATTCAGACTGTATCTTGTGCATCTGTAGTACAGTGTCTGGTCAACTTCAGACTGTGCTATTTTTAGAACTGCCTGAAATGAGCCAATCCTCATGCAGAATATCACTTGTTCACAAAGAAAAATGCCATATAGGACCATACCTAAGTAAACTCTACAAGGTCTCTACATGCAGGAGTCCAAAGGATACAATACCATACTCTATTGCCACTTCTCCTAATCCTCTTGTTTTAATGATTTGTTAACCAGAAGGCAACATCGATTTTCTCCATGGCCTTATCCTATTTTAAACAAAACAAATTCATTTAAATCTTCTTCTTACTCCTCTTCCCCTTCTTCTTCCTATTCCTACTTTTCCTCCTCCTCTTCTTCCTTTCTCTTCTCTGAATCAACACTCACGTGTAAACTACTATTCAACATGGGCCAAAATGATATATTTTTATTGGAGGCTTAAATCTCTCAAGCCTATCAAGACTTTCCTCATTAAGAAGGCAAGAATGCTTCACAATCTGTATACTAAACCACCAGCTTCACCAGAAAATTGTATTGTTAGGAAGGCGTATTTAAAAGCAAGTAATGTGGCTTAGGAGATATATGTTCTCCCTGAAATTGGCTTCAAACCATTCTAATGTTTGTTTATCTATCATTCAAGTATCACTAAATGTGAGTTTCCACCTACAATATAACCAAATAACTAGAGATTCCTTAATAATGTGGTCAAATTAGCAAATTTTTGCTATAAGCATATTAATAATATTTAAACCATATAAATTTAGTACTTTTAAGATTTATTAACAAGTCTTCGAGTACAGTTCAATAAAAATCACATTTGCCATCAGCCTGCCAGAGATATTTCAGGAACATGGGATTTTTAACCTCTGGTCATGTAAACTTGTAGCATTCAACCTATTGTATAAATAGATCAGTCAGGAAGGGAAAGGCTGCTCCCAGAAATAATAGTTGCATAAAGGTGTTCGGTTCCCCAGCAAATTAAAGATTGCTGCCTCCCTCACGCCACCGTGAGCCGCACACTGCAGGAACCTATTAATGGCATCGTTAGTTTCAAGGAGGCAGCAAGCATCCATGGAATGCGGATCTTAATGTACAGAAATAGATACTCATCTACTCTCAAGCAATGCAACAGTCGTAATGCAATAAGCTTTGCAAAATGAAAACTCTACCCTAATGAAAGCCTCCTTTTTCACTGAAATAAGAAAGGGCTGCCACAGAGTCACAGCTCTTCATTTACATGAGTGATCTCTCAGCCCCACTAGAAATGTATAGTTAAGACCAGGAAATGTTAATGCTGGAAATGTTAATGTTAAACTACCTGCAGAATACATTGAGCTGTAGATAATACAAACCAATAGACATTGAGAAAAAACTTTTCCTGAAAATGAAACTTATAAATATTTATTTTAAAGGGTCAATAGGCTAAGTTTTCTGTTGCAGAAGGAAATGTATCACTACCATGCAAAATAGCTGAAGCCAAAGGAAATCAGTATTTCAAAATCTGTACTATGCTAGGGTTGGTAACTGAATTTAGGTACAGCAGACTTCAGTTCTGTGTTCCAGAAACCAATTTTCATAGTGAAATAAAATACCCTTGGGAATAGTGTGTGTGTGTGTGTGTGTGTGTGTGTGTGTGAGAGAGAGAGAGAGAGAGAGAGAGAGAGAGAGAGAGAGAGAGAGAAGGGGCAGCTCTCTTCAAGGACATGAAGACGATCCTAGCAAAGAGGAATGGACTTTGCTCCTAGTGAAACAGAATTAGAATGTGAATCATGAGCCCTGGAACTGTGAAACTACAGTCTGGGCAGGTAAATATGGTGACCACGGTTCAAGAACCAGAAGGAAACGAGGCTCATGCTGAAGAACTGCATCCATGGGCTATGAAGATGGCTGAGGTGATAAAGGCCCTTGCTGCTAAGCCCATGACCTGAGGTCAGTCATCAGGGCCTCCACAATGGAAGGAGAGAACTGACTCCTGCAAATTGTTCTCTGACCTCCACACTCATCCCGTGGCATGAATGCTCTCCCTCAATAATAAAACATAACCATTTTTAAAGTATTTGTTTGTTTGTTTGTGTGTGTGTCTGCCACGTCTGTGCAAGGTGAACATAAAGGCCAGGAGTGGGTATCACATCTCCGAGTCGTGAAGTTATAAGTGGTTGTGAGTTACCCAGGAGGGGTACTGAGAACTGAATTAAGGGCTTCTGAAAGAGCAATAAGCTCTTAACATCTGAATCCTCTCTTTGGCCCAAATTAAAGTAAGAATTTTTAACTGCAGGCATGCATTTTCCCTCTGACAATTGATAGACGTTTCCCCCTAAGAGTTCTCAAAGTTTGAATCCAGGCTGACCTTGTGGCTTGTGCTGAGTGACAGTGTACCAGTTCCAAGCCTGAGCCTTACATGCCCTTGTACACTTGTCCTCTTGCTTTTGGAACACTATGTCATGGCATCAGCAAGTCCAGATCAGTCTGCTGGAAGATGAGGCATCAGAGAGGGCTAACTGAAACCATCTCAGACTAACCAAACCCCAGCTACCACCAGTCTATGCTAGACTGGTCCAGCAAACTAACAAGTTCATGGACTCATGAGCAATCACTAATGGTGGTTGCTTGGAATCACTAAGATTTGGGGTCATTGTTTATATAGCAAAATCTGCTACATTGTAACAAGTGCAAAGCTATAGAAAAGATCAACACTTTTGAGATTCCTGTCAGGAAGATGGGCAGATTCGAAGCATTGAACTTTGGAAGACATAGCACTCAGAAAGATTTAGGGTACACTGAAAAAAAAAGGGATGCTTTACTCCAAAAGGCAACATGGCTCTAGCTGAGCAATGGATAGACAATAGTCACTGGCATTAAAAAAGATTTGTTCAGGATGATCCAGCTGCACTACTGGGGCAGAGAATGTCTTGGGGAAATTGCAGACGGGAAGGAAAGAAACTGGATTCTTTAGAGTTGAAGCAGGATGGGCATTCTCTGTAGACTGCTATACCTACCATATTCTCAAGAAGGGTAAGGAGAGCAGTTCCCCACTGACACCCATTGGTCTTCTTGTCAACCAGATGGACTCAATGAAAGAAAATTCAAAGCTATTTGCATCAGTATAAACATATCCTAAATATTGCAGAACCACACATATGTGCTTCTCAAAATAAAGGATCTCACTCACTATCGTTGGTCTTGACTCTAACGTGAATATTAGTATTATATTGTCAGTCTTTGGATCACTGACAAATTTGTTAATCATGTTTTAAAACAATGCACTGTAATGTATACTTAAAAGTGTGTGATAACCAGGACCAGTCAGAGATTAGGTATCGGGCAGGCCAAATGTCAGCACTTAAATGAAGCATGCGCTTCATCTATCAGTGCTCAGCCAGGGCTGAGAACTGCTGGTCCATATTCCCCAATTCCTCCCACCCAATTGACAAAGATCTCAGCACAGATTCCCATTTTCTCTGAATTGTCGAGTCTCCTTGGTTTTCTTGACAACATCTGGAACTTCTTGTCTTCCAGATTTCTTTTTCCCTTTTGTTTTTCTTAAACAATATGTTTCTAACGTGATGGGAATCATTTTTATTTAATTTTAGACTCATTAATAGCAATTACTTAGGCCTAGTTATGAGTTCATCTGGTCCCTCTGCTCATCAGCACATTATTTTCGACCTCTCCTGTGAGGAGTTAATGTGTCATGGAGAGATTTTCAGTTGAGGAACAGGAGTGGTTTGTATGATGGAGTGTTTTTCATCTCATAACTATACCTCACAGCAGCCCCTTCCAAGGTGGGAATTTAGGCTCCTCATGGAGGCCCCAGGTACTCTCTTGTTTTTGTTTTTGCTGAGCTCAGCATGCCACTGTGTCTTACCATGGTTTTAACATGGCAGTGGCATTTCTTAATGTCACTTGCAGGCAAGCAGAACCTGGAACAGGAAAAGATACCTACTGCCATAGGGTTTAAGGAATACCTTTTCTATAAGCACCAAGCTCAACTCTCCAGTGGCTTTGCTTTTTTTTTTTTCACTTAAGAAAAACATCATTGCTTAAGCCTGAATGTCTCTTGGGGTGGCATATCAGC
>NW_026067949.1:5729544-5747002 GCF_014885135.2 Alexandromys fortis
TATATGACTGCTTTGTAAAACAGTAAGCAACACTGCATCATGGGGCATCTAATTACTATTTCCACTAATAGGAATCCAGGATGCCAGGAGCAACAGTTCACTCCTACTCGGAGACAGAAATGGAATAGATAAGCCCCAGGGTGGAATACACTTAGAAAGGTTCTTACCAGCCAAATAAGGGAGAGTGTGAACTTGAGGAAGAGAATTAAATGCAATGGGTTGAAACACATCCATATAGTGAAAGCTATCAGTTCACAATGGATTTAAAAACAAAACAAAAATGTGTGAACAAAACATTTTGGTTAAATCGTTGGAAGTAGCTAGGGCATAGGCCATTTAGTCTAAAACATAATCACTAGAACAGAAAACAATAGCATTCTGTATCCATTTGCTTATTTACGTCCTTATTTTTTATGCAAACTGTATCTTGGGGTAACCAGTAGGTTGGTAAAGGGAAAATTCTATACGTGACTACTTCTATTTCCTGGTTGTCACACAGTAAGGATCCTTCTGTGCCAAGCCTCATCACCATGATATACTGCCACACACAGACCCAGAAGCAGCGGAGCCGACACAGAAAACTGGTTCTGAGAATTTTGCTATTGCTGTGACTACCTGACCATGTAGTACAGAACTGTGGAATTGGTTTGTGGACTCCAGAGGCCATGGAATGTTATAAGTGGAGCTTCCTGTGTGGTGCTGGTGGGAGCTCAGGAAAGCAGAGTACTGACAAATAAGCAGAGGGAAATATGACACCCAGGAAGAATCAGAAGGGAACAATAACTCACTGAAATCAGACCCGAGGTCAGAAATGTTTCATTATGTAAACAACTTGTCTACATTTTGCACATATGGTGAGACTTTGTGATAGTTCTATAAAAGACTAATCACTGCAGTCAAAGAGATTCTGAGGTAAACCGAACTGGCTTGGTTATTGCTGCTCCTTTTTGCCAAGTTTGTTGTTGTTGTGTTTGTTTGTTTTTGTTGTTTGTTGTTTGTTTGTTTTTTATTTGCATGTGTGTATGTGTGTGTGTGTATGTATGAAAGAGAGTTAATTAGGATAAAAGCAGAAATATTTGAAAAGTGTTGTTTAGTCAGAAAAGGGAAATGTTAAAGTTTGGGATAGGGAAGCTCTGGCTATTAAACACATTAGTGTCGTTAAGGAGAAACAGAAACACGGGGAACAACTGAGCATGGGGCACCCAGCCCTAACTGACTTATCTACAATACAAACCCCTCACCTAAGTCTCAGGTGCATCTTAGAAGAGGAGGCACAAAGGTTGTCAGAAAATCAGGAAGTCTTCTGTGAAACTGTGTCTCCTAGAAACGACAGGGGAGCTGCACCCATGATACTGCAACAGTATGGCTTCCCAAACAAGACCTAAACAATGACAACCCAAATAGATGTCATGTAGGAGGAGCAAACCTCCTGGGGTCCCTCCTCTAGACAAACAATTACAGGCTGCTATGTACTGCTGAAAGGAGAGAACTAGTCTTCCCCAAGAATGAATATCTCCCACCCCAGATTGGTTACAGAATACTATTGGCCAATCCTGAAATCATATGCATACAAACAACATTTCTAGCCTGTACTTAAATAATTTTTGTGTGTATGTGTGTACATGCACATATTGCAGTAATAATAATTAAAGCAAAAGAGGTCAAGAATTTGGAAGGGAGCAAGGGAGAAGCATGAGAGAGAGGTGAAAAAGGTGAGAGGGGGAGTTGATTATATTTTAATTTTAAAAACATTGGGGGTGACTCAAAAAATAACAAATTCTTTGGATCTAGAAAGAAAGGTTCCTTAAGTTTCAAAGATAACTCAAGAATTGGGAGACCTCTGCCATCCCAAGTTCAAGGGTCGACAAGTTATGAACTAACTTGAAAGACTAACAGTTTTGCCTAGTGGAAAAGGTGGTCCGTCCTTTGGGAGGATGAAAGATGTCCCCAGCATGCAATTGTGCCCGGTAATTACAGGAAACACATAAAAGAGGTTCAGGCCTTAATTCAGGATGTACTTTGGGTTTCAGATGTTCTGGCTACTTGGCATTAGAAAGACCTTACCTCAGGGATGATCTTGCTCTGGTCCCCAACTCTGCAGAGCAAGTATGAAGCACATCATACTCCCATATAAGCTGAGTTGTTAGGTGAGGCCAGCATCAAGTGCTACATACAGTCCAGTGCTCTGAGAACACTGGGCGGCCTCCAATACGGTAGCCTGGCAAGCTTCCTGTGGCCTCTTAACTGTGGTCACTTATAGTTATTTAGGAATAGCTTTCGCTTTTAGACCACATAGTACTGTTCATCTCAGATTTGGTCCCATTGTGTGTGTGTGTGTGTGTGTGTGTGTGTGTGTGTGTTGCCAAGCTACTGAAGTCACTATTTCTGACTTCATCATCCTGTTCTGGAATCCTTAGTTTTTTGTGCTCCTTTCCTTCCTTCATTCAGAGTAGGGGTGAACAAAATTTCCTGGGTGTGGTTTCATAAACATTTTAATGTGATAAATCATTTTCATCTTAAACTTACTTTGTTTTAGATATTTTAAATATAAATAAATATAGTAGTAACTGACATCATATATGTAGTTCACCTCTTAGCCCTCTTGTTTTTCTTTATTTTAATTGTTTAAAATGTGAAAGTGAGGCTTCTCTTATGACTAATCACCTATTTATTTAGAGACAGTGTTTCCTTTAGTTTAGCCTTGAACTTTCTGTGTAGCTGAGGCTGGCTTTCAATTTCTAATTCTCCTGACTTTGCCTTGTAAGTATATTGGGTTATTTTTGGATTGATTTTAAATGCCATTGTTTTTATTTTATTAATTTTTATTAGTAGTACATAGAAAGGTGATTGACTTTATGTGTTGGTTTATTTATAAGTGATCTTGTTTAATGTACTTATTAATTTTAAGTGTCTTTTCCTATATTCTTTTTAGTGTATTCTGTATAGAAAATCATATCATATTCAACCAAGAAGAGAGAGAAACAATTCATGGGTGTTGGTTAATGTGATTAACAAAACTGGCAAGTGCAATCTTTAAAGCCAGTATCTCAGCCAGTCTGAAAGCTGACAGCCTATATAGAACCAGAGGAGTCCTACATCCTACCCTGGAGGCCACCAGGGGGAAGATTAGCTGTTCTCTAAACATGTCTGGTACCAGCTTTCCCTCTTTTTCTGGAAATGATCAAACCTTTGTTCTATTCAAGCTGTCAAACAATGGGATGAGGCCCACTCTGCAATCGCTTTACTCAACCAGTCTGTCTATCTCACCCAATAAGCACCCGAATGGAAACACATAACACAATATTTTGTCTGGGTATCCTATGGTCCTTATGCTCTCCTTTATATGGATGTAGTGAGTCTTTCTCTATCCCAACAGCCAGTTCTCAAATGATGACATGGAGACTTATAATTGATTAAGAAAGCTCAACATTAACTTAGGATTATCCAACTAGTTTTTATAATTTAAATAAATCCATTTATTTTAACCTACATTTTGCCCTGTGGCTTGTTACCTTATCTCTCCATGTTGCTTCCTCCGCATCTGGTTGATGACTCTCTGGCTTCTTCTTCCCAGAGTTCTCGCTGTAGACGTCCTGTTTAGCTGTTGACTATTTAGCTTTTTGTTACACCAATCACAGCAATACATTTTCACACGGTGTCCAAATATTTCACAACAATATGATGCTGTTGATCTATTACAGATCGCATCAACTGATATTAAATGTTTTATCAGAGAGTTATTATTATCTTGCTTTAACTCAGCAGATATATCCCGTAGGTTGAGAGGAAAGGCTAGCCCATCCCACAGCCTTTACACTCCTCTTATTCCCAGTGTTCCAGCTCTCAGTCTGGCATAACTTTCCCTTGGTCTAAAAAGTCTCAATACCAGTTCCTGGCAGAAGCGGGAGATGAATTCTCTCAGAGAACCATGAGCTCAGGGCATCTTTCACACAGAAGGAGACTTTTATTCAATTTAGAATTCTCCCATTTTTAAAAAAATACTTTTTCAAAGAACTTTCAAAGTGCTGTGTCACTGCCTTCTGGACTCCATGGCTGTTAATGAGACCTCTACTTCACTGGGATAATTCCTCTTTTCTAAGTTAGACATCCATTTTTTTTTATCTGGCTTCTTCCAGTTATTTCTCTCTGTTTTCATCAATGTTGTTGTGACTTTTTTTTTTTTTTAGCATAAACGTCTTTTGTTTTGTCCTGCTTGACATTTGCTAAGCTTCTTAACGCTGTGGATTGATTTCTTTTTCAAAGGAGAAAATTCCCAGTCCCACTGTCTTAGTTCTCTTCATACCTCCTTGAGCTCTGGAAGACCTCTTAGCTTTCCCCATCCAGCGTTCACTGGGGATAGCTTCTCCCCATCTGTCTTCAAGCTCACCAAAGTTCACCTCTATCACATCCATTGCGACACTGAATCTGTGCAGTCAATTCTTCTCCTTTTGTTATTGACTTGACTGTTGTAAATTTCCACTATGTTTCTGCTTAGCTTTCTGCTAGGACCTGCCGTCCTTGCAGTGATGTTACCAGTGTCTGCTGGCAACTTCCACAGAAGCTGCTCTAAGTCCTTGTCGGATGAACCAGCATTTATGGTGTTTCATAAACACTGTGGTGTCTTAGGTGTTTCAAAATATTCTTTTCTAAGAAAGTGGAGGTTTTCCTGGTTTCCCATATGCCAAGGAATTTGATGTCGATTAGATACCCAGGAATAGAACATACATTAAAAACACAATAAGAACAATCAATGCTTGTAAAAATAACACATCTCCATTACAGAAGAATTTTTAAGCTCATATAAAGGAAAATAAAATAATCTATGACCTAACTATAGGACTGATTATTTATCACTCTTTATATGTAGCTTCTCAGATTGCATATGACATTTAATCTCTACATAATCAATTTGATGTTCCAATGCCTATGCTTTCTCAATTATAGATTTTAATCCTCTGATTGGAATGTGAGCTTCCTTGCAAACCATTCTTTCCCCCGTCTTGATCTCCTTCATTCAGTCATGTTCCCTTCATCCCTTCTCTTTTCCTTTTAGACCCAAACTGTCACTTTATTTCTCATCCTTTTGAACAAGTACCATCATTTTATTTATCAACCTAGAAGTTCTCTTATCAGTCTCTGTCCCCCATCCCCCCGCCACAGACTCTCCTGGCATGCTTGAGATTTCCAGAAAGTTTCTGGTATGTCCTGAATCTACTTTCCAACTGCACTACCTCTGAATTGTGAGATGATTTAAGTCTGCAACAATTCCCCTGTTGTTTTCGCGGTGTGCTCTCCCCAGTCACACAGCAATGACTTCTGCCGAAATAGTGGTCCTGAGTTTTGTTTACAAAGCACAGCTGATAGGATTCAGGCTCTGCTCCCAGCCTGTCCTGTACATTGCTCCTCCCTCTGTTGGAAGTGAGAGACGATGCTCATGTCAGCTGACGACTTGCCTGCAGATAACACAGTAACTGACTTAATAATTTAAAATTTCAAGATGGATCTGCTTCAAGGCTAGAATGGAAGGTGCTCTGCGGCTTCTGATCGTCTCTCAGTACTTCAGCATCTGCTTGCTCTTCAGGATGGTGTTCTCCTCACAGCTGCAGGAATTCTAGCCACTGCTGTTTATAAAAGCTCTAAAGATCGTATTCCCTCAAACTTCTCAAATCAAAGCTCCAAGCTGCCCTTGCACTGGATCCCCGTATGACCTAAGTCCTAGGTTATAGAGACTGTCCTTGGAATATCTAGACTTCATCTCCCTTTCATCTCCCACTTGGTGGTCTCCTGGATTCAGGAGCTCATCACACACACATATACAGAGAGAGAGAGAGAGAAAGAGAGGGAGAGAGAGAGGGAGAGTGAGAGAGAGATAGATCTTATGATCTTATGGGGCAGATGCTGTGAAATTAATACCACCCACTCCCCCACAAATTAGTGCCCACTAGGAGAGGGTTAGTCGCCTGGGTCTCTGGTACCCAGAATCAGTGGAATCCTTGTTCTTCCAGTCACTACCCCCACTCTCAGTACCCTATTTGTGCTGATCTCTCAGATTGTGGTAGTGGGTGGCAGTCTCTCAGTGTGGCAGCATCCTCTTGGCTGAATGCAATGGATCACAAGTGTGTCCTTAAGAATTTTTCCAAACCACAAACAATCAATCTAATGACTATCAGAAACTTCATGTCAGATACTAACAGTAGGAAATCTTTTAGGGTCAGATTCAATTTTGTTCTGGTTCATAGCTGATCCGGGGCTAGTCACTTAAACGACAAGTAATTTAAGTTTTCAAAAAGTTAGTTTATATCAAGCTACCTCATTTTTGTACTTACTTATGTCATGTTCTATGAGGAACCCAGGAATAAGTCACTAAAATAATTAAGAACTATCTCCCTAGAATATGAAACTCCTTAGGAGATTAAAGTATATTTTTTAAAGAATAAATGAGACTATTTAATACAAAGCACAGATACCGCAAACCCAAGGCAGTGACTAGGGCAGACAATCTCAGTATTGGCAGGAACTGTATCTTCCCTAAATGAGCCTGTTCATCTCTGAAATTCCCAGCACATAAAGGACAAATGGAAACACAGTTATGTTATTCTCAACTGCCCAACTATATCACTTAAAATGTTTAATATGCCTTTGGTACTAAGTGCTTAATGGATGTGCTATAGGGAATTATAAGAATTGTTCTGCTTCTTTCTCTATATTTATATTGAAAATGAAATTGTGTGAAATTTATTATTTTCTTGCAGCATATCTCAGTGTACGTGGAAACAATTGAAAGTATGTAATTAAAAATAATTTGATAAGAGCTAGAAAAATGGCTAGATCAGTACAATGCTTGCCCTGCATGCAAGAGCATGTGATTTGAACCCCATCTCAACTGTAAAAAAAAATACAGGGATGGTGTGCCTTTGTGATCCCAATACTTGGCAGGTAGAAACAGAATCACAGGCCAGCCAATCTAGACTAGTTGGTGAGGTCAGGTCAATGAGAGACCCTATTGCAAAGGAGGTGAGTGACATTCATTCGTATGATATCTGATGTGGTCCTCTGTCTTCTACACATGACACACTCATACAGAAGCATTTGTGCATGTATAACAAAAACAACAACTCCATCAAGAGGATTCCACAAGATACCATGTAATAAGTAGCAAGTGTGTGGCTTTCTCACAATTTAATTTGATCCTAGGATGTAATTCTAAATGTCTTGATAAACCCTCTAACTGAATTGTTCAAATTATCTGTCTATATCTTCACAATATTTTGTGGTCTTTGATCTAATATTTCACTCACATGAGGTAACATTTTTACCCTTACTAAATTGCATTTGGGGAGGTAGAAACTGTGAGGAGTAAAATGCTTTGTCAAAGGTCAATAGGCCATGAAGTAACTGAGAAAAGGCTCAAAAACGGAACTCTGACTCTAGGTTAACAAACTGCACCTATTAGGCAGATTTAATATGCCGGACAGTGACCTAAGACCCGAGGATGGATGGTTGAATAGGTGGGATATAAGCTCTGCTCTCTTAGAGCTGGTCAGAAAAACAGACAAAAGGCAAGAATTCTACAATTTGGCCAGTGTTTGTCCCACATGCTGGTAGGGGCAGCAAGTGCAGAGCAGACAGTCAGGAAGCAAAACAAACGTTGGTGCAAATAAGCGTTTCTGGATGTCTCTCTCAGACCCTTCTAACTGTGTGACACATTTTTTCACTACCACAATCATCAGAAGAACATAGACGAGGAGGACAGGAGTAGTAAAGCACTCATTTCGGGGACTTGCTGAGCCTCTTGGAAAACTCAGAGGCAAGAGTCAATGATCTGATACACTGGGGAACAAATCATGGGTGGCAAAACACTGTTCTGATTATGAAAGATATCTAAGTATCAAATATTTGATTTAAAAATGCAGAGAAGTAATGTATCTGTTTGACAGTGCTACTAGTGGTAACTCCGACCTAGAGTGATGGTCAGAGCAGGTAATCTGGATGTGGAGTAGGGAGTGATGGCTGAGAGGAAGCCATGATGACCGATTTTGTTTCATCCATTTCTGTATGTGGTTGACAAATAACCAAATCATACTTGAAGTCAAATCACACATAAAACTCAGTATATAAAAGAGATGAAAGAAGGGTTACATTGATCAAATGAACCATGGCTTAGTCTTTTCTATTACTGTAACAAATCACCTGAGACCAGTTTATTTATAAAGAAACAGTAATAAGTGATTCATTTCCTGCAGCATGGCACCACCATCAGCTGGGATCTTCTCACGTATCAAGAGCATCACATGGAAAAGCTGAGCAAATACTTTTGTGCTGGTCTGTCTCTCTGTCTCTGTCTCTGTCTCTCTCTCTCTCTCACTCTCTCTCGATAAAGTCACTAACACTATCACAGGACCCCGATTTCATGAAATCATTTAATCCCAGGTACTTCTAAAATATTTCACCTTCAGAAGCTGCTAATATCTAAATTTGAGGATCAAGTTTCCAACATAGAAACTTTCTGTGGACAGCTAATTCCCAGTCACCCACACTATGCCACGGTCTCCTTGCTGACCACACCTCCAAGTGAACATTGAAGCATTGTTTGAAAAATGCTGGAACGCATTCTGCCAACTCCAAGGGCCAGAGATCTTGGACTCTATAAAATAGTCGCTTAGGGTTACCTCTCTACCTCTCTCTGATGGCCACTGTGGAGCAAGCTGTTAGCAGCCTTGAGAGAAGAACTCATAATTTACATTCAGTGGTTCAAATGCAGACAAAGCAGCCAGGCTTTGAAAGCTCCGATTAAAAAGAAAATAAAGGAGAGTTCACAGGAATGACCCCTCCGAAGAAAAGACCCAGCAATCTTCTAGCTACCATAACAGTACTCCCAAGCCCACCACTGCACCTAATTGAAATATTGATTTTTTGGGGGGTTAGGTCTCTAACTTAAAATTCCAAGACAGAGAGCCCCCCCACCATTTTGACTCCCCCTCCCCTTCACAGAATCACAGCACAGGGGCACAGTGTTTCCTTAACATTAAGCTTCCCAAGCCTTTCATTTCAATTAGTCATAAAAACAGACTCAGAAGGAAAGCATTGTCGGGAAGAGTCCAGCCAGTGTTTTATTGCCTGAAATGCTTCTTGGGCTTAACTATTTCAATGGCCGAAGGGATGCTTTTTCCTTATAGGTAGGAAGCCAAGGAGAAAACAAACTAAACTGACTTTCTTTCAAATGATTTATCCAATATTTGTATTACCCAATCTCATTTGCGGCACTTTTTTTTTTCTCAACAAGCACCCAATTTATATGAGAAATTATCACAAATCCAACTTTTGCTATTCTTATATTTTCATTTAGATTCTAAGAGCAACAAAATCCCTTGACATTATTATCTCCTGTGAATACTAATTATGTCACTACAACTGTGTGCCTGCTAATCTTCCAGAAATAATGTGAGAATTACTGGGACGTGATAGGCACAGAATGGAATTAGAAACCTATTTGCGAATTTGTTAAAAACTCCCAGCTTTCTAAGAGTGGTAAAATGTGCATAGACTAAAACATTTTGGGAAAGAGATAGATTACCACAGTGGAGAGAAATGATAGTTCCTAACACCGCATGTTGAGCACAGAACAGCCACCCAGGCAAGGCAGCTTTCTGAGGGTTCTTTCATCCTTACAAGAAATGTAGCCCACAGAATCTCAGAGACAAGCCTCAACTCCAGATAAGGCCTGCTTTAATCATGTTTAATGGGTTCTGGTTCCTGGGAGAATAAAAACAAAGGTGAAAATTTCTCCATTGGGGTAGAGAATCAATGTACCAGAGCTGAAGCACCTCTGTGATTGAAGGATGAATTTATTAAGCACAATGGTGGCCATATTTATTGACAGTCTGAACATAGCTCACACTTTTCTCACGTAGGCAGAGATGAAACCAGTAGCATCCTGACTGACTGTAGTGAAACAATGTTTTTAAGACACTTCTTTTGCAGAGGCATCTGAGGGCCACCAGGTGACAGGACTTACCAAAGGTATCCCCATGGTCACAGAAGGTCAAGTCATAGAGGGTTTTATTTCCCAGAACTCTGTTTATGATTCTTTTCTGAAGAATACATCTTACTTCATCTTCAAAACCAAGTCTTGGGCATTTATACAAATCATTTCCCTCCACTCTTGGCTCGCTGATGATCAAGGAAACTGGTCATTTCTTTCTAGTCCCCAGATGCAGCCTTCTGCTCATCCCTTGATTTCAAACTAGCTCACCCTTGTCTCACCGCATTAACTTCTGATATAGATATGAATAATTTGCATTGATATAAATCTTTATTTATTGATACAAATTTAAGGTCAATTTTGTTATATGTATATGCATTTCTGATCTTGATTGAGATATTGTGATTGTGTAGCTCATTTAAAAATGTAATTCATAATTAAGAAATATAGGTTAATAGATAATCATCTATAATAATCAAGTTTGTAGTCATGTTAGTTAGATTTTCTGGATTTTCTAGATATATTTCAGATAGGCATTCTTCATATCTTTCAAAGACTACAGAATATGGCATTTAAAATGTTTTAATAACTTACAACTTTTCATGATAATGAGACACATCTGCTCCTGGCAGTACCAGCTACTTCAAGAGGAAGATGGGCATCAAAGAGGCTCCTTATGGAGTTTGCTAGCCATTTGGGCAAGAAACTGCTCTTGTCTGGACTGCTTCACAGGACATGCAGTACCCACAGAGAGATGACTGCTGAACTTGCCTAAAGGTGAGATGTTAGTTCAGGGTTCCTGTTTCATGAAAGAGTCTGCGAAACATTCTGCAGGACACAGAAGAAAGTAACTGAACTGTCTTTGAAATTTCCTGCTTTATGGAAAAGTCTGCTGGATACTATGGATCTGTAGGCTGAAGACGGATGCCCCAATTGTACAGAAGAACTTTGGGTGACTGTACAGGCAGAGAGATGTCTCTGTCAATTCTAGAGTTTTGAAATTTGTTTATAATGCATTTCCAGTTTACATAGGTAATATTATATCCTTCTGAAGTCTTTGATGGAGTTGAAGAATAGATAGATAGTTATAGTTTTCCTTTGCTATAATAAAAGATAAAATAGATATAAATATTGTAATTCTTGCTTGATAACTGTTTTGTTATATGTAATTTTACTATGTTAAAGTTAAAGCCTTCCTTTTTGTTTAAACAGAAAAGGGAAAATGGTATAGGAGTTCCTTCTGTTTGTGTGTGGCTTTCATTGGATAATAAATAAAGAAACTGCCTTGGCCTAATTAATAGGCTGGAACACAAGTAGGTGGAGAAACCCAAACTGAATTCTAGGAGAAAGAAAGCAGAGAGAGAGAACTGCCATGGAGCCGCCAGAGACAGACATGCTGAATCTTTCTGGGTAGGCCACTACCACATGGTGATATACAGATTAGTAGAAATGGGTTAAATCAAGATGTGAGAGTTAGCCAATAAGAAGTTAGAGCTAATGGGCCAAGCAGTAATTTAACTAATACAGTTTCTGTGTGGTTATTTTGAGTGTAAGCTAGCTGGGCTTACAAGAAGCCCTCTCCTTGCAACAAACTTCAATCTCAACCATGCTCCAGACCTCTTCCCCATCTCACTTCTGACACTGACACTCACTCTCACCTCTCTGTTCTGTACACCACATACATACACACACACACACACACACACACACACACACACACACACACACACACACACACGTCAATGCAGTGTTGGTGCACATATCTGGGTCTGTTTTGTTTCTGAGATCTAATTGAACTCACCTTCCATCCCTGTGGCTACTTCCATTCCATGCCATCATTACTTCTACACCTGCTTCTCTTGCTTCTATTCCCACACTCCAAGCTAGGTTAGGTTTCTCTGATAGCTACAACATCTACATCTACAACCAACTGTTTGTCTTTATCACCGCACTGTATAGAGACATCAAACAAAAGCCTGCAATGACAGTCATGATTTGATTACGAACTACCCTTTAGGTGCTCATGTGTTTGAACACTTGATCCCCAGTTTATGGCACTGTTTGGGAAGGTTGTGAAGTCTGGAGGAGGTAGAACCTTGCTGGAAGAAGTACATCACTGGGGGTGGGCTTTGAGAGTTTATAGCCTTGACCTACCTCCTATAGCTTTCTGCTTCCTGACTATCTTGCTGGATTTATGTTTCTGTTACCATGCTTTCCCCTTCATGATGAACTGTAGCCCCTCTGGAACTGTAAAGCAAAATAAGTCTTTTCCTTAAGTTGCTTTCATTGGGGCATTCTAATACAGCAACAGGCAGGTAGTTGATACCAAAACACTAATACAAGCAGCTGAGCCTGACTTCTCCCAGTTGCTTTAACCAATGAGCATGCGAGCATCCTTTGAAACTGCATCTGTTGGCTTATAAATATTGACACAAATGGGTGACAGGTAGTTAGGGAGTGTTTATACAACCTTCCTGCCGCTCTAGGCATCAATTACCCCATCTCTTTTTAGCTCTGTGAATTATTGCAAATACAGTGCACCTGTGTTCTTTCTGATCCTCTCTCCAGATCAAAACGGAAACTCAGAAGCAACCTGGCTTCTGAGTTTTAAAACTTGGTGTTAGCTGAGGATACCAGTGTGGTTTTCTCTAAAGAGCTCTATCACTAGGCTGAAAAGCGCTCTATCTGAGAAAAATGTGATTCTTAATTGTGCCTGGGATGAAATATATGAATAAATAAATAGGACACATTAATATTTCAGTAATGCTATGGCTATCATCTAGAATAGTGTGTGTGCTGCCAAGTGCAGCTGGTTGTGTTCTAAGTATCTTTTTATATGTCTGTTTCCCACACTTGATTCCAGGCTAATTGCCTAATTCACATCATGTGGCCAGAACCGTGCATTGTAACTGGCACATGATAAAAATTCAATATTTTTGAATGAAAGATTTATATGATCCTCAACCTTCTGTGGAACCCTGGCTAGACTTAACTATTTGTCCCAACATCCCTAAACAAAAGTCCATCCACTCTTCAATTCAACTCATATCCCATCACTACTAGCATTTGTATCCAAGGAAAGCCACATGTTGTGTGATATATGTCTGCCCAGTCACACAAAAGCAGAACCCTGACCACTTCTCTAGGAATGTAAGGATGGTGACTACTTGACCCCTTCTTTCCATGACCACAACCAGTTGGCTGTCTTCTATAGACCCTCTAGTGGTCCTCTCCCACTCAAAATATACCATCTAAATTCTATACTGGATTCTGTGCAGAGCAGAATTCAACCAATGTGGAGAAGTTCCTTGAATATTGATACCATACCTTTATTTATGAGTTTTTCAAATAACTGTTAATTATATTACAGATGCCCCACCCCATTCTCCCCCCAGTTCCTGTTCTAAGAAGCAACATCCCTTCTTGGAACATTAATTCCTCCCATTGGACTGCTAGCCCCACCTCATTCTGTCTCCCCTAGGATTTTACACCATCACCTACAGCCCTCTTGCTCCTGTGCCACCCCTTCCAAGTAGCTCTCAAGTACCTCTCATCACACATGTATGATCCTGACTGTACACATGTGTACATCTTCCATATAATATTTGTGCCCTCAGCATTATAGTCCCATGATCTCATATTATTTTGTTTTTGCTAAATCCAGAGGACAGTCTAGCCTTCACTCTTGACTGCTTCACCAGACACTAGCAACACTCTTCCTCACAGTACTGGCTTCCATGACATAGCCCTTCTAAACTTTCCTTCTACCTCTGGCCATTCCTTCTGTTCTGTACGTGGGATCCTTCATCTCTATTCTCCAAGTGGCATGTCCTCTGGGCCTGAACTTGCAGTCTCTTCTTATGTTCTCTCTGGAAAATATCATCCCTTCCATTTTCTTTTCAAGAACAATTTTATTATTCTTGAGTTTTATACATGCACATAGTAAAATATGATCATATTGTTTTTGACCTTCCAACATCCCCCATAGCACTCCTACATATCCCTTCCTTTCATATATATGCATTGTATGTATATATGCATACATGTGTGGGTGTGTGGGTGTCTGTGTGTGTATCCAATTAAGTCCAATAGAGCTGCCTATATGTGCATGGGTGTTTGGGCCATCCAGTGGAGTAAGGGAAATCTAGCAGCAGCAGCGATAATCAAATGTGCCTGAAATCTTATTTCCATTCCAAATCTGTCTCCTAAGCTTTATATGTAAAAATGAAAGTGAGTACAAGCTTGTTGGTCATCCTTTGTCTGGTGCCATGCAGGGTGTCACCCCAGTCTCTGTTACTTTGTTTTCTTTCTGCCCTCCCCATCTATCAACAGCCACCACAGAGTATGCTCCCACACCCTTAAGGGTAAAGACTCCTAGGGCCTTTTTGATTTGAGGATAAGAGGAACTGACTGAGGTACAGTTGCCTGGTAGTTTGTCTTGCTTATAACAGTATCATCAGACACTCCTTCCTGGTTGGACCTGTCCTTGCCCTGGGGCCACATTTCAAGCACCATTGGATCATCTTTTAGTTATAAGAGCAGCTTGGCTGAGCTCTCTGTGTCTGGCTTCGTTATATTTAAAAGTCCAATTTGTCTTAATTAAAATTATGTCTCACTGTTTTAATCTCCCTGTACCAACCACTGTCCCAAATTAGGCTTGTTCTCTGACCAGGGATCCACACCAACGGGAAGGGACAAGTCAGGACTTTTCCTTTTCATTTGCCCCTTCTTCTTCTAGGACTGTTGCAGGCCCTCCATCTGAGAGTACTTGTAAATCTCCCAGTGCCTTTAGACTATTAACAACCATCACTTGGCCTTTCTTCACTAAATTGAGACTACTGCAGGACATGGCACCTAGACCCTTCCAAATCTAATCTTGCGAGGTTCTCAGATTCATTTTCCCTGGTGAATATAGTTCGTTTCCTTTCCCATAGCCCCGACAATTTGGAACTCCTACAGTGCTGTTTGGCCACAAGCTCATAAAAAGCAAGAGATCCATTAGAGGCGCTTCTAAGTAAAAGCGAGCCGCGAAGAGGCCATGGTGGCAGTCTTGTGTTTTCAAAGACTAACATCAGCAAAGTGTCTTGTTAACGCTCTTATCCCTTCCAATGCTGCTGAGGCTAATGCAGCATTTTTCATTCATGTCACAAATGGGTCACATATATTTTTTTTAAAATCACGATCGCACTTCAGGTAAGAAAGTTTGCAGCCTCGCGGAGTCCTTGGCAGTAAGTGATTCATTTGCCTCTGAAACGGTACAAATGGTGACCCATGATTGCATCAAACCTTTTTATTTTTTCCAAATGTCTTGACTGTCATGTAGTAGTCTGGTTGTTTTGCAGCCTTCCTCTTGTCCTATAACATATTTATGCTTTGGGATTATAAATACGAGAAAGATGCCGTTGATCAAACTTTTGTCAGCAGTTGTACGGTTTGACATAAAACTTTTGATAATCTCAGTGCTTCCTCCTGTGCCTTAAATCACTGCCTCCAGTGGAAGCATGTCATCCTAGGTGACGCGAGTCACAAATTATACATTTGGGCGTGCATGCCTGTGACTTCCTTTAATATAATTTTAGCAAAAATAATGCCTATGCACAGTTTAAAAGGAAAAAAGTGGTCCCTTTTCCTCCATTCCCATTGGCAAAATTTTTCAAGCCTTTTAGCTATTCTTCCAGCATGTAACTCAGTATTTCTAAATAACACCCTAACTAGTCCTTGTTGATTTGTTCAACTGCAAACATTACTTTCAGTTTTTGGGTTGGGACATAGGTTCAGATACTACAACAGGGAATAAAATGGCATGGCCTTAAAATAGAAGCTGAGTTTTCTTTTACAAGTGGCCACACATCCACTGGGTTAGTTGCTTTAGCCACCAGGTTGAAGATCAGTTGCCACCCTGTCCTTGTTTCATCCCTTATTGGTGGGGGGGGGGGGCAGGGAGATATACTTCCTCTCTTGCACATCAGGAATAGAAAATATCTTGGTATCCCTACATGTAGTTATATCTCCAATACGATTTCATTGTCATAAAATACAACCAGGTTTACTCTACTTCATCTGCATCTCATTCCCCTCCTAGGACTATCCAGCCAGCAGGAATAGCATCTCAACACGGTGACACATAGCGACTAAAGAAGGGAATCAGATACCTACAAATATCTTTAAACTTGGCGTGTAAGTGCTAAGTATCACTTTAACCTACATGCCGTCGTCCAGGCAAGTCACATGGGCCAGCCCAAAGTCAATTCTTCTTACCAAGAAGGAATGCCAAAGTGTGACTCCAGGATAAGGGGAAAGGATGGGGCAAATAACACAAGGGCTCAATTCCACTGCTTCAGCCGAGTGGTTGTCTACCATCCCGCTGTGTGCTGCCTCCCTAGGTTCTCTCCCATTTTCCAAGGAAGTGTTCTTAGTCTAAGTGTGGCTACCTGAGTCCCAGAATCACATGCCTCCCTGACATTTGGTTTACTTCTTTCTTTTTAAATCAGATGCACCCTGTCCTGCTCTTGGTTAAGACAGCAAATGTTGGCTGTTCTGTACTGTGTACTGAAGGGCTCACATCAGGGCAAACATCAGAGATCCATCCTTTGGAAAAAGAACCCCAAACACCATCATCTATGAGTTTTAGTTTCTTTAAAGTTATCAATTTCCCTCAAAGAGAATTTTTTTTCCACATTTTAATCAGGGGAAGGTGATGGCTGCCAACATTTTCAGAGCTGAGATAGGAAAGTGTGACGACCATCATTAAAATAACTCTCGGGGATGATTCGAGGAAAAGGCGTCCATATGGGAAGTCTAAAAATCAAGACGGAATAGTCAGCAAGTGGTAGATCTAAAGCGGGAAGGAGGGACACAATGCCAAACCTTATCAACAACCGCCCAGCTCTTCGCTCCTGGTGCGCTTCCCTGACGGCAGGAATGCTTGCAGCAGCTTTGTTCCTAACTAAAAAGGCAGGTTTGGGCCCTGGGAGACCCCCCAGCAAGACAGTGGGTGAGAGTGTCAGGGTTGGGAAGGTGGGGGGCCCATCAACAAGGCAGTGGGCACAATCATGGTTTTCTCACACACATAATTAGTATTATGTAGTAGTGAGCAAGGAAGAAAAACAATGACATAGAACAATATCTATTCTTGGGGGAAAAAATGTTGAGTTTAAAAATCAAGGCAAGTCCCAGGAGATACCATAACATTTTAACACCCCTAGCAAAAGTTTTTAAGCAAGCTTAATTTAAAAAGAATACTATAGCTCAGTGGTTAAGAATACTTGCTACTCTTCCAGAGGACATGAGTTCAATTCCCAGAAACCACATCAGATGTCTCACAACTACCTATAGCTCTGGCTCCGAAGGATCTCATACTCTCTTATGACCTATGCAGGAGCCTGAGCATACCTTTCTCTCTCTCTCTCTCTCTCTCTCTCTCTCTCTCTCTCTCTCACACACACACACACACACACACACACACACACCACATCC
>NW_026067949.1:5748737-5758536 GCF_014885135.2 Alexandromys fortis
TTCTTCATATATATATATATATATAATTTTTACATTTTACGAATTAGAGGGTTTCATCGTGACATACATTTCATAATACTGTTGGCTGTACTTAACCTATTAGTAATGGATGAATACTGAGGCAGAGAAGGTTGATGAACTCTTGGGTATGACCCAAGGTTTTCTATGTTCCAGGGGATGGTCCTACACCCATGTACAGGCTTACAACTACGTTCACTATGATTGAACTTTTCTGTTTTCCCCTATTCTCTTCTGCTTCCCTAATATCCCCTACCCCTTATCTTCTTTTCCTACCCCTGTGCCATAGTTCAGTATATAAGAAAAAGCATACAATCTTTGTCTTTGTGAAACTTATTTCATTCAAGATGGTGATCTTAGCTCAGGCATTTTTCTTCAAAGAATATAACGCCTTTCTTCTCTGCAGTGGAATAAAACCCAGTGTATATATTTACATTTTCTTCATCCATTCATCCACTAATGGACACTGAGACCGAGTCCATAGCTTGGTTCTTAAGAATAACACCGCAATGAACATGAGTATTCAAGTGTCACTATAGCAAGCTGACTCGGAAACACACAGAGAACTGTTAAAGCTGGATCATATGGTGGTTCTACTTTTAGTTTTTCTGAGAAGCTTCCATACTGATTTCCATGGTGCTGTCCTGATTTATATTCTAACAGTGTCTAAGTGCTTCCCCCCCCCCTACATCCTTACCAGGATCTGTGACTTTGTTTTCTTGATGATCATCATTTTGACTGGTAAGATGGAATCTCAGGGTGGTGATTTTTAATTATCCTTTGGTATTTTCATACATGTAGACAATTTATTCTGGTCGTATCCATCCCCCTGCTTCCCCCTCTCTCCTTCAGTTGCCTCTCTTCACCCCTCTCTTGACTCCATGTCTTCTTTTAAAAACTTTTTGTAGCCCACTGAGTCCAATTAGTGCTGCCTGCATGTACTTAAGTGCAGGACCATCTAATGCGTCCTGGCAAACCTATCAGCCACCACACCCATGATGCAAATTGACTTTCCCTCCCTTTCAGTATCAACTGCCAGTAGTTCCACAGCTAAGGGAAAGACCCTTAATGTAGTTTTGATTTGCATTTCCCTAGTGACTAAAGATACTGAATGTTTTTCATTTACTTATTGACCATTTGTATTTCTCCATTTGAAAACTAGTGGTTCCACTCATTTGCCCCTTTTTAAATGTGATTATTTGATATCTTGGAGTTTAATGATTTTACTTGACTAAAGTCCACCAACTAGAGACACTAGCATTCCTGTGAACTTCTGGTTCTTGCTTAGTTGAGACTGTCTTGAACTATATAGGTGATTCTCACTAAGGTTTGATGTTTAAGGGAAATTACTCTGAATATGTAGGCCCAGGTTTTTCATTGTTCTCCTAGCCTTCTGGAAGCCCCAAAGTAGTAGTTTAACATTTATCATCTACAAAAACAAGCAAAACAAACATAAAAGTCAGTCGGTATTGAGGGTAATCACAGAGATAAGGATGGTCCTATGTTTCTATCAATTTTTTCAACATCTTATATGGAGAAGGCAAAGCAGGGAGACCAAATTACTACCAAGATCACAAAATTAGTCAATGACAGAACAATCAAATTGTTATATATTCATTCACTTATATGTCTAATAACACTTGCTAAGCCCCAGGCTGCAATGTGTTCATACCTGGGAGGATGAACATACATGGGATCAACTTTTTCCATCATCTTGCAGAAATTCCTATCTAGAACCAAAATACAGTAAATGTATATGTGTGTCTGGTGCTGGGTCTGTGAAATTTCTCATGCATGTTTACTTGGAATTCTGCTATAAAAATATCTGGGTTTTCTTCATGACACTTGTCAGAGTGGTGGGAGCCAACCGCAATAGAGGTTGTGTGTCCTCAGACAATGCACTTAGCAAGAGCTCTTCCCTAGTAGAAAGGTTAGGAGAAGGATGAAATTGCTATATGCAGATCACTTGGAAGTGGCTTATAATAACATTTAATAAGAGATAGCTGCTATCAAGATGATTGCTTGATCTCTCCTAGCCCGCTTCACTATTTGCAAAATGGAGACCATAATAATCAGCTCATGAGATAAAGGAAGGGTTAAATGAAATTTTATACACACACATACACACACACTTATACACACATGCATGTACACACACATACACATTATAGTTTTCCCTCACTACATTCTTATTAACATCAAGACATACTTAAGAACTCTGGGATTATAGATAATTAGCATAATGTTTATATAAAATGATGGACTCAGGAGGGTCTTTAGTAGAAAGACATAAAGGGGGAGTTAGGACATTAGGGTTAATGTCTTTAGTGGATCTGAGATTAGACAAAGGTTTTGTCCCTTCTTTCTTCTGTGTCCTTGTCCATGCAGGATAGGTTGATAAGATACCCTGGTGTTAGGGCTTCTATTGATGCGACGAAATATCCTGACCAAAAGCAACTAGAAGAGGAAAGGGTTTATTTGGCTTACACTTCCACATCATTGTTCATCATGGAAGGAGTCAGAAAAGGATTTCAAACAGGGCAGGATACTGCAGGCAGGAGATGATACCCAGTCCATGGAGGAATGATGCTTATTGGTTTACCTCTCATGGCTTGTTCAGCCTGCTTTCTTATAGAATCCAGGACTGTTGGAGAGTGTTATTTTAAGATGTGTGGCTTTTGTGTATGCTGAAATTGTTTAAGTCTGTGAAGCTGTGATTCTTTGCCTGTCTATACACCTGATCATCCTTATAAAAAAAAAAAAAAAAAAAAAAAAAAAAAAAAAAAAAAAAAAAAAAAAAAAAAAAAAACCCGAATGGCCAATAGTGAGGCAGGAGCAAAAATAGGTGGGACTGGTAGGCACAGAGTAGAAAGAGAAGGAGAAATGAGGAAGATGATGAGGAGTAAGGAGAGGAGGACATCAGGGGTCATCCACCCAGCCAGACATGGAGTAAGAGTAAAAGTAAGATATACAGAAGAAAGAAAGATAAAAGCCCCGAAGCAAAAGGCAGTTGTGATCATTTAAGTTAAGGAAACTTGACAAGAAGCAAGCCAAGCTAAGTCTCGGCATTCATAACTAAGAAGCCTCCATGTGTGATTTATTTGGGTAGTAGGCTCCCTATAAAAGTAAAAAAAAAAAAAAATCACACAGCTCAGTACCACTAGCCCAGGGATGGTACAACTCAACATGAGCTGGGCTTTCCCACATCAATCACTAATTAAGAAAACACCTTACAGCTAGATCTCCTGGAGGCATTTTCTCAATTGCAGTTCTGTCCTTTCAGATAACTCTAGTTTGTGTCAAGTTGACATAAAGCTAGCCATTGCCGCTCTAGAAGGCAGAGTTCTTTTATTGCTGCAAAAAAGTGAGACAAGAAATGAGTCTTGATCCACTCCCGACAAGGTTTTTAATTCATTAGAGCTAAACAATTCTTTGAGAATGAAATTACTCATGTGCAATTGATTTGAACATCTCTTTCAACACCTGGCTATGGATACCCCTTTCACCAGTTCACTCGGGTTCCTGATGGTGTGGTTGCTCTCCCTGGGGAGATCTTGAATGATAAAAGAAGTATGAAGCCACGAGAGATCCAGAGAGGCATAGGAGCAGATGAAAGCAAGCCAAACCAAGAAAGATAGCTGCTGCCCAGGTAAGAAACACAGGCAGAGACCCTCAGCAGCACCAGAATGAAAACCAAGCCCTAGAACAACAGAGAGGGTAAGAGGAGAATGGCTCTTATCAGTGCCCTCCACTATCAGCCTCTTCAGTGCCCACCCTAGAACTCAGTAGCCTGTGATATGATCTCACGTTAAAAAGGCCACAGAGCCATCTTCTTGTTGTGGGTAAGATCAAGAACAGAGCTAAGGATGTTGAGCATTTCTTTAAGTGTCTTTCAGCCATTTCAGATTCCTCTGTTGAGAACTCTCTGTTTAGCATATACTTTTGTTGTATGATAGGGCATCTCTTGGGTATATTCCTAAGAGTGGTATTGCTGGGTCTGTACTCCACTTTTTTATTGGATTACTTGTTCTTTTGATGACCAATTTCTTGAGTTTTCTATATATTTTGGAGATCAGTCCTCTGTCTGATGTGGGGTTGGTGATGATCTTTTCCCATTCTGTAGGCTGCCATTTTGTTTTATTTTCCGTGTCCTTTGCTTTACAGAAGCTTTTCAGTTTCAGGAGGTCCCATTCATTGTTTCTCTCAGTGTCTGTGCTACCGGGATTATATTTAGGAAGTGATCTCCTGTGCCAATGCATTCAGGTGTACTTTCCACTTTCTCTTCTATGAAGTTCAGTGTGGTTGGCTTTATATTGAGGTCTTTGATTTATTTGGACTTGAATTTTGTGCATGGTGATAGATATGGATCTATTTTCATTCTTCTACATGTTGATATCCAGTTATGCCAGCACCATTTGTTAAATATGCCTTCTTTTTTCCATTTTACATTGTTTTTTGCTTTTTTGCCAAATAAAAGCAGGTGTTCGTAGGTGTGTGAGTTAATATTTACATCTTCAATTCAGTTCCACTGGCTCTCCTGTCTGTTTCTATGCCAATACCAGGCTGTTTTCAGTACTGTAGCTCTGTGGTAGAGTTTGAGGTCAGGGATTGTGATGCCTCTAGAGGTTCCTTTATTATACAGGATTGTTTTGGCTATCCTGGGTTTTTTTGCTTTTCTATATGAAGTTGAGTACCATTCTTTCAAGGACTGTGAAAAATTTTGCTGGGATTTAGTCATTAGAGAAATGCAAATTAAAACAACTCTGAGATTCCATCTTACACTTGTAAGAATGGCCAAGATGAAAAACACTGATGACAACTTATGCTGGACAGGATGTGGGGTAAATGGAACACTCCTGCATTGCTGGTGGGAGTACAAATTGGTACAGCCCCTTTGGATATCAGTATGGTGATTTCTCAGAAAATTAGAAAACAACCTTCCTCAAGACCCAGCAACACAACTTTGGGTATATATACAAAGGATACTTAATCTTACCACAAGGACATGAGTTCAACTATGTTCATAGCACCCTTGTTTGTCATAGCAAGAACCTGGAAACAACCTAAATGTCCCTGACCAAAGAATGGATAAGGAAAATGTGGTCCATTTACACAAAGGAGTGCTACAAAGCAGAAAAAAAATGACATCTTGAAATTTGCAGGCAAATTGATGGATCTAGAAAACATCATTTTGAATGAAGTAACCCAGACCCAGAAAAACAAATATCATATGTACTAACTACTAAGTGGCTTTTAGACATAAAACAAAGAAAACCAGCCTATAATTCATAATCCCAGAGACCCTAGACACAATGAGGACCCTAAGAGAGACATACATGGATCTAATCTACATGGGAAATAGAAAAAGACAAGATCTCCTGAGTAAGTTGGGAGCATGGGGACCTTGGGGTAGGGTTGAAGGATGGATAAGAAAGGCAGGGAGGAGAGCAGAGAAAAATGTAGGGCTCAATAAAAATAAAAAAAGAACAGAGCTAAGATCTAGCTTGAACAGAACCAAACACACATGTGGGTCAGGTGTGAAGTTCAAGTAAAGAGGGTTTGTTGGGCAGAGTTAAATCAGTGTTCCTAAAGCCTATCCATGTCCTTAGTCAACAGAGAGAGGATTCATTTTTCTTTATTAGAACAGAGGCTCTGTTAAGCTATCTCAAACAGCAGACATATTGTCAGTATATGCACTCAACAAGAGGGGTGTAGCCTCAAAAGCATCTAGTTCCTCGTCTCACATTGGAAGCACCATCAGTGAAGATATTTGCCACTTTCCTTCCACCTCTATTTGTGTCTCCTTATTTTTCTTTCCTTACAAACTGGTGTGTTCTATGCATTTTCCAGCAAGGTTGTAAAAGGAGCCAATATAGCGATCCTTCTCGTTTCATTTGCCCTTGATGTTCAGATCACGTTTCCTGATGACTCAATAGCTAGCCTGCAAATTGGTTCCCTACAAGCCAAATGGTTACTGCTAATCTGATAAAGAGCAGCTCTCTGTTTAGGGAACTATCTCAGGTCATTCTGGTGTGTCCCTGCTGCCTTCTGAGGGAATGGTGAATTGGCAATTACTCTGATGAATGTGGGTGCTAGAGATCCATCTCTGTTCATATAACAGGCATTAATCAAGAGCTACAATGTGCCTACCAAGATCTGAGCCCTTGGGCTGGGTCCATTTCTGCCCTCATACTGCAACAAGGGACACTACTCAGAAGAAAGGAGGTTTCACCAATGTATGGCTGTATGCATGTTAGAAGGAGAAACAACAGTAATGTGGACAATATCAATCCAAAGAGCTCTGAGAGGTACACTATAGCAGCTAACCTAAATGGATTTTCAAAAACAATTTTGTTATGTTGATTTTGTGTGTGTGTGCACATGTGTGCGTGCGCACGCATTTGCATGTAGGATATGACATGAAAGTGGATTCTCTGCTTCCAACATGTAGGTTCCTCAGATTAAACTTTGATTATCAGACTTAGTAACAAGTGCCTTTACCTGCTAAGACATTTACTTTTCTAACGTGTGTGGACTTTGTCAGGTTCTAGGTTTGTCCTTGATGTAGACACTGATATCAAGACCTATGTACTCAGAAGATGTGCCCACTGATGCGCCTGTCCCAGCTGAAGACAGCCAAGGTAATGTTTATACCGATAAGCTTGCTATTTAGGAATCAAAAAGACCAGGGACCTATCTCTAGCTCTACTCTGTGCTCTTGAACAAGCCCCTCAACTGCTTGGGTTTTGGTGTGCTCATTCATAAATGTATGCTAAGAAAACTTGCCTCATATATCCTTTAGTCATTATTGCTATATTAGTAATTTTTTTCTTATTCTTGTCATGTGATTTGACTTTTTTAAAAAGACAAGAAAGCAAATCTGGGCTTGGTAGAGAAAGGAGAGGAGACACATCTTGGGAATCAAAGTGCAGTGGAAGAATAGTGCAAAGATCTTGAGATCTTGTGCTCCATAACCTCATCTTACATAGCTCTTCTGGGAGACTTTCTGGCACCTTGGCATAAAAAACAAGAGTTATAATACCCAAGTGCAGGCAGAGTTGACTCAGAGAATCCTTGGCTATCATAGCTCTAAAAATGCAACAAGATCCCCCAGAAAATAACTCTGGAAGAGCTTGTCCATTCTGTCATATTACAGAGGCCTCTGGAACCCACAGATAAGATTTTCTCCATCTTATACAACCAGATGGATGGGTTCCTGAGAATTAAAAACAAGATCCCTGGTAGGGTAGACATAAAAGTGTAGGCATAACCTACTGTTTACAGTATCAAGGCTGTCTAACAGTTACAGATGCAACATGAAAGAAAACGGGGCCTAAAAATGAATTTACCATATTGGCAAGACATTTTCCAAGGATGTTTTGCAGCAGGGACTGCATCACTACACTGAGAACCCTCAGAGATTCTCAGCAATTCATGAGAGCAGAGATAAGAACATTGCCACTCTGGTAATCTGGATATATGGGTACAGTTGACAGCTTCAATTCAAAAACATCGAAGTAGCTGTACCATAAGCATGTCACCAGGAAAGATAAAGGGTCCTGTAGATAATTGGCTAATGATCATAACCACAATGATAAGGATGTAGCAGCAACAGGGGAGGGACCTAGATGTTTGGATCTTCTTGAGCTTTGCCCATATGTCTGTAGTGGTTCGGGGCCCACTCATGAATCTCTAGCATTTCAGCTGCCTCAGTCTGCTTACAGTAAAAAGCCTGCTCTTGGACAGTGGTTACCCTGAAATAGAAAAATCCTGATGTCTCAGGAATTTAGAAGAGTTTAGAATAGAGACTCCAGAGCTAGTCATGACTACCACAAGGAGCATAAGGTTAACGCACAGCTTTGAAAATAAGATCAATAGGACATGATCAGAATGGGCCAACTAAGTGACCTAGAAAGGAAAGATGATACCTAGTTGATGTAGAAGGTGTTAACGTGCTCACCCAGTTCCCCCGTTCCGAAATCTTCCTTCAGTAGCTTATTTATCAGTCACTCTATGCTGCAAAATTTCATTCTTCTCAGATTCTCTGCCTAAATTTGAGATATCTGTGATAATATTCCATGTCCAGGAAGGACCATTATAGCTGAGTTTAAGCCCCAGCTCTTCCCTGTGCACAGCCGTGCTACTCATGTTGGCATTTCAGCTTTATTCATGAATTATTTAACACCCTGCATGGTGAGATGTTTTGGATAATTATAATAAAATTCATATAAAGAAAACAATTTAAATATCAATTCAATTCACGTAGATTAACTTAGCTTTAAATATAATTTCATTTTCTTGAATTCATATTGCTATTTGAGTTATTGTTTTTTGATTAATTAAATTTGTTCTTAGAGAATTAAACACACATACATATATATAAAATATATTGCATACTGACCAAACTTATTCCAATCTCTCTACCACATTTGTAGCCCTCTCCTCTTCAGAAATCTTCTTCACACACACACACACACACACACACACACACACACACACACACACATATTTGTGTTGGTTTTTGACTCACTATGTATAACCATTTGTTTGACCATGGCTTGGAGGTACTAGTTGGAGCCTGATGGGCTCAGCAATGGCTATACAACTATAGACAGTGATTCCCATTCTCTCAGAATCTACCAATAGCCAATAGTTCACCAGTAAGGGCTAGGGTGCTAGGATACCCTTCTCATTGCACAGCTGATTGTTACTGATGCCAATCTAGTGTGGCTCCAGCAGAGTTGCTGTGAGCTAATGTTTGCAATAATTTATCAAGCCTAAAGAAAGGCGTTTCATAGTTCTACTCCCTACCTTTCACCTCTTACATACTTCCCCCCTCCTTTGTTGCAATGTTCCCTGAACATGAGTGCTCTAAATGCCTTGTTAGATAGAGCTTTCAGTAACTCTCATCACCTCAAGCAACCATGAGTCTATGCATTCAACCACCATGAAGTAGTGATGGAGTTAAGCTTCTTGATAATCTTACTAGGCAACTGCCTCATAACTTGCTCCTTATTGAGCAGCTAAAAAGCAACAGACCCTGCACTAAGACCAAGATCTCCATGCTCTAAACCTACTGGTTTTACCAGTATTTCAAGGGTGTAAAATAATATTTTCACCCCAAATCAAGGACTAAAATAGTTTTCAAGCTTTAAAAAGAAGACCTGGATGTGATGAAAGCATGCTTTAAGTAAGGATAGTTTTAGGGGGAGATGATCCAGTTGGTAAAGTATTTTCCACATAAAGCACTAAGACCTGAAGTTCAGGTCTGTGGCACCTATATATTTTAAAATCATTGGAGAAGGGGTATTATAGGAGTCTGCTTGTTTATTTCCTGGCTGCCCAGACTCCAGAAATAACCACAGAAAAATTGTATAATTAAATCACTGCTTGGCCTATTAGCTCTAGTTTCTTATTGGCTTGCTCTTACATATTAATTTAATCCATTTCTATTAACCTCTGTATCACCACAAGGCTGTGGTTTACTGGGTAAAGTTATGGAGTCTGTCTCCTGCAGGGCTACATGGCTACTCCCTGACTCCGCCTCCTTTATCCAAGTATTCAGTTTATTTTCCCGTGCCTAGTTCTACTCTACCCTATCACAGGCCTAAGACAGTTTCTTTATTAACCAATGGTATTCACAGCATACAGAAGGGAATCCCACATCAAAGTGGTGCGGCATGTGTCTGTAATCCTAGTCCTAGAGAGGCAGAGACAAGAGGATACCAGGAGTTCACTGCCTACCTAGTCTTGCCAGATCAGAGAGCTCCAAGCTCAGTAA
>NW_026067949.1:5758727-5809405 GCF_014885135.2 Alexandromys fortis
GAGAGAGAGAGAGAGAGAGAGAGAGAGAGAGAGAGAGAGAGGAGAAAGAGAAAGAGACTGGGTCTAGGGTCTGGGTGGGCATTTAAAATATCACTTCCGCCAGGCAGTGGTGGCGCACGCCTTTAATCCCAGCACTCGGGAGGCAGAGACAGGTGGATCTCTGTGAGTTCGAGGCCAGCCTGGTCTACAAGAGCTAGTGCCAGGACAGGCTCCAAAACCACAGAGAAACCCTGTCTTGAAAAAACCAAAAAAAAAAAAAAATCACTTCCAAGTGACACACCTCCTTCAACAAGTCTACACCTCCTAGTCCTTCCTCAAAGCAGGTCCACTAACTAGGGACCAAATATTCAAATTATGAATCTATGGGGGCCACTATCATTCAAACTACCACAATTGGAAATTAAGAACAAAAAAATCTAAATAGATGGCATGGGAAACAAAAAAGAGTGTTTTCTGCAGAGCTTGAACTCTCTGAGGTCATTAGAATACTTGACACACTCCTAAATTAAATTTCTATATTCCTCAAAGTTTGTTGGAAATATTGAATGAAACATTTTCCATGATATCTGAATATGGCAGGTATGTACTAATTGGTAGTCGTGTTTATCATCATCATTATTATTCCTATGGTTATTGTTAATAAGAGAAAAATATATGAGTAGGAGCTCAAGGGCCTATGGTATAATCTCACAATCTAACAGTGTCCTTGTTAATTTTTATTGTCAATTTAGTGACTTGGGAAGAAAGACCCTCAACAAAGACTTCCTCCAACAGAAGATGTCTGTGAGAGACTATCTTTCCTGTTAATTAAAGTAGGAGGGCCCAGCCAACTGTGGGTGGCACCATCCCTAGCAAGTGGCCCTAAGCTATATAAAGAAGCTGGCTTTCTTATATATAAGAATAAGCCATAAACTGAACCAGTAAATAGCATTCCCATATGGTTTCTTTTTCAACTCCCGCTTGAGCTCCTGCTTCCTACATCCCTCAATGATGAAGGATGAGCTTAAAATGTAAGCTAAGATGTTTGTGAGTCATGGTGTTTTATCACAGCAACAAAAAAGTAACTAGAACAAACATAAACACAAAAAAAGTCCCAAAAAGATAGCTAAGTGAGAATGAGGCAAATTAATTGACCAAACTTTAAATACATGACAGTTCTCAAACTACCAAAAAGGAAAACTCAAAACAGAACTAGAGCACAAATTCTCTTCTGAGCACAGCTGTGCTATTAATTTTGGCATTTCCGCTTTATTTATGAGCCACTTCACACTGAACACAGCAGGATGTTTGGAGTAACTACAATAAATTTCATATACAGAAAATAATTGAGCTATTGCTTAATTCAACCTAATGTACACAGAATGAATTAATAGCGATCAGATTTTCCTAAATTTGACAAAAAAAAAGGATCAAACTATGCCTAGGACATCATTATAATATTGAAAATCATAGATAAAGATAAAATTTGAAAGCAGTCAGAGTAAAAAGACATTGCAATCAAGGGAACAATGATGAAGTTATTGCTGGCTTTTCATCATAAACATCACAGACTTTCCATCCTAAGGTGTGGGGTACAAGAATATGCTATCAAAAACATCACAGATCATAGACACTGGTCTCCATCCTAAGGTGTGGGGTACAAGTACATGTCATCACAAACATCACAGAGCCCAGGTAATAGAGTTCCTTCTATGCCTAAAATACCAGGGTCTCGGAAAATTCTTATCTGAGAATGGGAAGGGGGGATGTAGGTGATTCTAGGCTAGGCTTAAAATAATTAATTGCTGGCAGACATGCACTGAACAAAACAAAAGGGTATTCTCTGAGATGAAGGGAAATGATTCCATTGTAAGCCCAGACCTGCAGGAAGAGTTCAAGAGCATGGGAAGCTGTAAAGAAGCGATAGTTAAAAAGCATGAGATATTTGACTGTTGTTTTGGCAATTTTGGTGCTGGGGGATTGATCTCAAGCATGATAAACCAATGTGCATGCCCTGAGCTACATCCTCAGACCCAAGGGTATGTTTTATCTTTCAGATTTTCTTTAAAATATAACTTTTAAAAAGCAAAATATGAAACCAAACCATTGATTTAACCATATCAACTAATTGAAATTTAACATTATTTTACTTAAGTATTATTTGAATCATAATCTTAATGAATAGGAGCATATAGGAAGTTTACTGTATAGTTTTATGTCAACTTTAACACTTGCTAAAGTCACCTGAGAAGAGGAAACCTTAATTAAGAACGTCTCTCTATAAGATTGGGATATAGGCAGGCCTTTTCTTAGAGATTGATGTGGGAGGGCCCAGTCCATTGGGTAGTACCATTCCTGGGATGATGGTCCTGGGTTCTATAAGAAAGCAGGCTGATGAGGTTATGGGAAACAAACCAGTAAGCTGCACCCCTCGATGGCTTCTGCATCCACTCTGGCATCCAGGTTCCTGCCTTGTTTGAGATCCTGTCCTGACTTCTTTCCATGACGAAGAGTGATATGGAAGTGTAAGCCAAGTAAACCCTTTCCTCGTCAGCTTGCTTTTTGGTCAGGATGTTTCATCTCAGCAATAGAGGCCCTAACAAAGACAGTGCGTAGAAAGAAAATGCTGCAAAGTTATTACAATTAAAAGTAGAAAAATGGAAAAAGCCAGAAGCAAGATGCTTTAAGTGAGATGGTCCAGCATAGGCTAGAAGTATACTATGGCAAGCTAAGGCTATTCAACACTAATGTGTAATTATAAGAGATTAGCCAAAAATGAAATTTCTTTTCTAAAAAAAATTACAAAAAAGGAGAAGAAAATATATATGGAGGGGAGAGGAACAGAGGAATATTCACAAACAATATAGTCAAAAAGAGATGAAGTGGGGGCAATGGGAAATTTGGAGGGGGTTCATGGTGGGTGGATATGGTTAATATACAGCACACAAATGTATAAAATTTTCAAAAATATACATACTTTTCTGGGTTTTGAGACAACATACTATTTTCTTTTCTTTTTTGTTATTCATTAAATTTATTCATTCATTGTATATCCAGACTGGTTTCCTCTACCTGCTCTCTTCCCATTCCTTCCCCACCTCTTCTCACTTCTCCCCCAATTCACTCATCCTGCTTCTGTTCAGATAGGACAGGCCTCCCATGTAGGTATCAAAAACTATGACATATCAAGCTGAAGTAGGACTGAGCTCCTCCCCTTGTATTAAGGCTGGGACAGGCAACCCAGTTTGAGAAATAGGTTCTTGGAAGCCAGCCAAAGCATATGAACAAGACCTGCTTCCACCAACAGGAGTCCCACGAGTAAACCAAGCTACATAACTGTCACACGTATGTAGAGGGCCTAGGTTGGCCCCATACAAGCTGTGGGTCCAGAGTCTGTGAGCTCCTGTGAGCCCAGGTTAGTTGTTTCTGTGGGTTCCCTTGTGATGACCTTGACCCCCGACCCCCAGGAATTTTCAGTCCTTCCTCCCTCAACTCAACAGGATTCCCAGAGCTCAGCCCAGTGGGAACTCAGTGTTTGGTTGTGGGTCTCTGTTTCTGTTTCTAAAAGTCACTGGATAGACTCTCTGTGACAATTGAGGTAGTTACCAAGCTGATTATAGGAGATTGCCAGATCAGGTTACCTATCCACTATTTCTAGGAATATCTTAGCTAGGGTCATCCTTGTAGATTTGTGGGAGTTTCCCTTGTACCAGGTTTCTACTTAATCCCAAACTGACCTGCCTTCAAGATATCTCTTTCTTTACTTCTCCCTCCAACCACCACTCCGCAACCCAATTCACCATGTTCCCATCCCTGCCAGCCCTCAGTCTACCCAGGAGATTTCTTACATTTCCTGTTCCCAGGAAAATCCATGAATCCCTGTCCCCCTTTTGGTCTTCCTTGATACCTAGCCTCTCTGGGTCTGTGGATTGTAACATGGAAGTCCTTTACTTTATAGCTAATATCCACTTGTAAGTGAATATATACCATGTTGTCTTTCTGGTTCTGAGTTACCTCACATCTATTTGCCTTGAAATTTCCTGATGCCATTGTTTTTAACAGCTGAGTAATATTCTATTGTGTAAATATAACACATTTTCCTTATTCTTTCTTTGGTTGAGGGGTATCTAGGTTGGTTATAGGTTCTGGATATTATGAATAGCATTGCTATTAACATAGTTGAATAAGTGTACTTGTGGAATGATTGAACATCCTTTGGGTATATGACTGAGTAGTGTAGCTGGGTCTTGGGGTCACTCTAACCAAACAAGTGAAAGACATGTATGACAAGAACTTCAAGTCTTTGAAGAAAGAAATTGGAGAAGATATTAGAAGATGGAAAGATCTTCCACACTCAAGGATCAGTAGGATTAATATATTTAAAATGGCCATCTTACCAAAAGCAATCTACAGATTCAATGAAATCCCATAAAAACTTCAACACAGTTCTTTACAGAACAACATTCAACTTCATATGGAAAAAAAACAAAAAAAAATCCAGGATAGCTAAAACAATCAATTTTGTACAATAAAGGAACTTCCAGAGGTATCACCACTCTTATTTCAAACAATACTACAGATCTATAGCAATAAAAACAGATTGGTATTGGCATAAAAACAGACAGGTGGATAAGTGGAATGGAGTTGAAGACCCTAACATAAATACACACGCCTATGGACACCTGATTTTCGACAAAGAAACAAAAATTATACAATGGGAAAAAGAAAGCATTTTCACTAATTGTGCTGGCATAACTGAGTGTCAGCATGTAGAAGAATGGAAATAGATTCATTCATATCTATCACCCTGCACAAAACAAGTCCAAGTGCATCAAAGATCTCAACATAAATCCAGTTACACTGAACCTGATAGAAGAGAAAGTGAACCTTGAACTCAAGTCCAAGTGGATCAAAGATCTCAACATAAATCCAGTTACACTGAACCTGATAGAAGAGAAAGTGAACCTTGAACACACTATTTTAAAAGTCCCTACTCGTAAATTATATGCAAATATTCTGAAAAAATTAAAACACTAAATAAAAGTAGGAAGTATCAAAGTAGCTTCTTAAAAAAAATGTCTGATATAAGAGCTATACTTTTTCTGGCATATTATCTCATCCCTGCCCCCCTCCTTTCTGACCCCCTCCTCTCCCTGCATACTACAATACCAGTCTGCTGGGCAAGATGGGCCCACAGGTCCAATAGCTCAATGACTATTACTAGGGTAACCAACCACTTTCAGAGTACATTGAGGCCTGCTCTAAAAGAGGGGATTTCTGCCCGGTACTGTGAACCTGATCAAACATCCACAGGTTCTGAGGGGAACAAACTGTTGTTGTTTTTGCTAAGTCCAACTGACTTCTAGGCATTCATGCTTATACCTCTACATTTGTACTGTTCTCAACCTTGGTCAGAAAAGCTTCTCTTGACAATGGGCAGTGGTTTATGCAGTGTCTTAGCTAATTAAAGTAGGAAGAAAAAGTGACTATGAGTGCTCTCAACCATAGACGGGACAGCTTTATCAACCCACCCCAAGACTCAGAGAACACTGTCAAAGAGGAAGAGGAGAGAATTTAAGAGCTGGAGGATGGAGAGGGATGCTTTGAAATGTTGTCTTCTAGATAAGATATTGTCATTTCACCCATGAGCTCAGCAGCTATCGTTACCTGCACAAGAACAAACCAGCTAAAACTCTAGCATGAATAGGGAAGATCATCCTGAGCCCTCACCGCCCTTTAGGGAGGTATTGGCAGCTGATGGCTGATGGGGAAAGTGATCCTGAGCCCTCACCGCCTTTTAAGGAGGTATTGGCAGTTGAGGCTGCCAGGGAAGAGATTGTCACTTTCCTTTGGGGTGTAACCACAGCCAAGGTGCCCATGCTCTGCTGAGTGGCTTCACACAAAAGTACTTTTGAACAGTTCTAATTAGACCCAGCGGGTTATTTAAAAGAGGGTCATGAAGTTAAGAAGAAAAAAATATTGAAGGTATCTGGGGATGAGAGTGGGGTATATATGAAATTTCATATATATGTATACACATATATATGTACATACATATATATACATGTACAAAATCTACAAAAAATAAATACTTTAAAAAGAAAAATTATGTGATTCATATCATCACCCAAATTGTTATAGAAGAAACACTTGACAGAATGTACCACGTGCTGCTGATAAAAATCCTTCCTTCCACAAAGTAGGGATAAAAGGAAATGATAACAAATAGTTACCAAATGATTATGTCTAACTAAATATTTAACAGCGAGCAAATATTTTCCTTCTAAAGACAGGAGAAGATACAGAAATCTTTTTTTCCTGATTGAAAATTGTTGAGGGCTTGTGTACATAAGCCGGGCTTTGGCTTTTCATACCTGGCCGAGATGCCTCGCTAGACACAGTCCTGCTTATTTCCACATTATCTCTTAGACTAGCACAATCTTACCAGTGTGTGTATCAGTCTGACCTACAGAGAAACCATCACTCCAAGGAGTAAAGTCCCAAGTCACATAGGAAGCTGACTAGAGCCCATACTGTTCATTTCTACAGAGCAGAAAACTCTCTGTGGCCATGAGTCAGGTGCCCTGCGAGCCCAACCACTAAACCAGCTCCAAGTAGGATCATGGGGAAAAATTGCCGGGTCAGAGTGAATTGATCTTCTGCCATGAAATTTCCATCAGGATTCTGTCTTGCTGCCCAGAAACAGCCCCCGTACTGTTACCAGCTATTAATAGATCATCTGAAATATGCTTAAAGAGAGTTTATCTGTACCTGCTGCAAAGTATTGCGGAAACTACTTTCCCCCAGTAACTGGAGAAATGTGGGGCCGAAGAAGAGTAAGATAGCTGAGGAAGAACCATACTGCCTTGGGAGGCTGAGGTCTGCTTGCGGGTTAGTGCACGTTTCATTCCTCTTCTCGTTTTCACATTAGTATCTCTTAACCTAACGTGTGCTAAAGACATTTGGCAACGAGTATTATACTTGTTGAGAATAATGCTACTTAGGCAATGCGCTACTTTACAAACATTATACAGGTTTCTTTTCTGCCCTTTTCTTTTGATGGCTAAAGGAAAGGGAGACTCAGTATCATAATTTTAAAAGCAGCAGAGCCTGGCAGCCTTTCCTCGATGGTTAGTTCCTATTGTGCCGAACAGCCTTAGCTTCAGGTAGTAAAATGCAGCTGGCAGTTGTAAAATAATTGTCCCAAAATAGCAATAACAATGCTATTGTATATCAAAGGCCTTTGTTGGAAAAGGAGTGACTCAGACTCATAAATGCCAGAAAAGACCGAGTATCAAAGTGTAACCTAGAATCTAAATATCATTTATTTGCTGCCTTGCCAAGCATCATAATGAAATAAAAATGAAACCATCAGACATAGCCTTCAGATTTTCCTTCAAAAGAGGAGCACTTGAGTTCAGTGTTTTTTTAAATGATAGATTTGTTTTTAATATTCCTTTTTTTGAGATAATATAATTACATCATTTCCCTTTTTCCTTTCTTCCCTTAAATCTTCCCATTTACCCCACCATTCTCTTTCATGGTCCCTTTTTTAGTAATTATTGTTACATACATAAATGTATATGTATACACATGTATTCCAAAATATTTAACTACAACCTTCTCAGTGTATATAATGTTACTTATTTATATACACAGCATCTTATGTAGCCTAGGTTGACTTGGAACTCACTGTGTATCCAAGGAGGACCTTGAACTTCTGATCCCCCTGCCTCCACCTCCTAAGCCCCAGGATTAGACCCAAGTACCACATTATGCTGTGTATGTAGTGCTGGAGAACAAACCCAGGGCCTGTCCATGCTAGGCAAGGCTCTACTAACTGAGTTGCATCCCTGCCTCTTTCACTTTGAAATGTCCTCTCATCAACACCCCCAATACAGAGGACAGGATTTTACACCTGAGCCATAGTTTAGATCTCAAATGCCCCCCAAAGGCCCAAGTATAGAAGGCTTCCCTTCCATCTTGTACTGCTGTTTGGGAATTAGTAAAACCTTTTGGAAATGGAGTCTCATGGGATGAAGTTAGGTCACTAGTGGCATGCCCGTGAAGAGACTCTTGGAATCCCAGCCCTTCCTATCCCACTCTTTGCTCCCTGGCATCCAGAAGGGAAGCAGCTTGTACTGCCACATGCTCCCTGGCCCCATGAGGTGCTTTCTTGTCTTCTGGGAACATGATAAAAAACCTATAATGCCATGAGCCAAGGTAAGAGTTTTCTCCTTTAAGCTGAATCTTTGAAAGGTGCATCCAAATGATGAAAAGCTAACTAACACAGCTCAAGTCAAGGAGATCTAGGTTCTAGAACCTTCTCAGACGCCAGCTTGCAATGCCATGTTATCCTCCACAGGATCCCAGCTTCCTTACCTGAATGCAACCTGTTACATTTCTTAGGGGAGGCTCAAATTCTTAACAAGAAGGGAAGCTAATTGGCCATATGGTGGCTCACAACCATCTGTCACTCCAGTGCCAGGGATCTGATGCAGTTTTCCTTCTTCTGCCAGTGCCAGGCACACACGAGGTATACAAGAAGTCATGCAGGAAAACATTCACACCCATGAAATAATACAGTCTCTCTTAAAGGAAAGAAATAGAACGGAGGATAAAAGCAGATTTATAGATACAATAATGAGATTTCGAGCAAGAGTGTTTTCCAAAGCTACCCGTGCCAGAGGTTAAAAAGAGGATATACATTTGTCAGGATAGACTGGCATTCTTAGCAGGAGGGAGGAGAAAGGGAACCACAATTCCACATGGAGAAAGGCTTTGTTTCTAAGAAAGAGACAGCTTCACACGACTCAGATTGGCCCAACTTGAAAACTGTTTCATATAAAAAAGTATTGTGATTATTATAGAGAAATTAGAAAAACATTAAGAGAAAAAGTGTCATTATTATTTATTAAATATATTCATTTATTTCACAACCCTACCACAGTTTTCCAACCCTCCTTTCCTTCCGTTCCCTCCCCCACTTCCTCTTTGCCACCCCCTAATCCATTCCTCCTCTGTTTCTGTTTAGAAAGAGGCAGACCTTCTATGGGTATCAAGAAAACATGACATTTCAAGCTGAGGTAGGAATGAGCTCCTCCCCTTGTATTAAGGCTGGGCCAGGCAACCCAGTATGAGGGATAGGTTCTTGGAAGCCAGCCAAAGAATATGAACAAGACCTGCTTCCACCAACAGGAGGCCCATAAGCAGATCAAGCTACACAACTGTCACACATATGCAGAGGGGCTAGGATGGTTCCTTGCAGGATCCCTAGCTGTACGTTCAGAGTCTGTGAGCTCCTATGACCCCAGGTTAGTTATTTCTGTGGGTTCCCTTGTGATGGCCTTGATCCCCCCGGTTCATATAATTCTTCCTCTCTCTCCTCAACAGGATTCCCCCAAGCTTGGCCCAGTTCTTGGCTATGGATCTCTGCATGTTTCCATCAGTCACTGGATGAAGCTAAAAAGCATTTTTTTTTTTTACATCATTCTAAAGTCTCACTGTGTAAAGTTCAGGTTCCAACCACCTTCTATACATGTTTCTATTTTAAAAGCCTTTTAAAAGTTTTTAGAATTTATTTTTTTAAATTTTATGTGTATGGGTGTTTTGCCTACATGTATGTCAGTTTACTATTTGGATGCTCAGTGCCTGCAGAATCTAGTTAAAGGTATTGGATCCTATGAAACTGGAGTTATAGTTGGCTATGAGCTGCCATGTGGTGTTAGGTACTGACCTTCCTCTGGAAGAACAGCCCACGATCTTCACTACTAAGTCTCTCCAATTCCTACAAGCCCGTTAAAGCACAGCTGTCATGAAGCCTGTGACCTTCCTCCTGATCTAAAAGCAAGAATGGCTGTTTTATCATATCTTCATTAACATTGGATGTTGCTATTTTCTTTTATATATCAGATAAATTAATGGAAAATCTGGATGAAGGGAAAAACTAAAACCTCAGTATCACATGATTTACATCCATTTGATTACTTAGGAATCTCAGTATCCCGCACTATTATTTGTCTGTATTTTCCATAGCTTTCTTTTGCTTTAGGTTTTTCTTATTATTATTTATGGAGGTCCTGGGATTCACAGACTTGAAGTTTCAGGAATTTTACATTTATTTAAAAAACAATACTCTGTAATTTTTTCATAATATTAACTCCAATTCTGCTGATTATATTTTAATCTTAGTGAAAACTTATCTATGAAAGTTTTGAATATCCATGTTGTTAAATCTATTAAGTCCATCTGAACTTAGAAAACTCTCCTCCATAAGAGATTTGATAAAGATCCACATCTATTTTCTTCTATAGTTTCTAACAGTCCAGGGTTTTCTTCTTCATGTTTAACCCTTTAATCCGTCTGGTATTTATTCCTCTGTTACTTATAAGGTTAAAAAAAAGTTTAAAATCCTTTAAAAAAATAATAAACACTTAAACATGGCATATTTAGCTGATATTAGCATAAATTTTGATGGCCAAGAGGTAGTCACATCAAAAGCTACACTTTTTTGTTTATTTGTTGAGACAGGTTTTCCCTGTGTAACAGCCCTGGCTGTCCTGGAACCCCCTCTGTAGACCAGATTGACCTGGTCACACATTTCTTAATGGTGTTTAGTATTCCCACTCTAATAACATGGGACACAAAGTGCGCAAGCTTGCTGGACAGTCTTCCCAGTAAGCTCATCAGCCTGCTGCACGCCCAACATATGACTTCCCTTTTCAGTATTTAAAAAAAAAAGAGTAAATAATAAATAGGAAAGTGTGCTATCCCATCATTAGGTGATCCTGAAAGGAAATCAAGCATATGAGGAAGTCTTGTCTCATGGACTTCTACAATTTCCCTGACCGAACCACTTAACCAAAGAAAACTCCTCTCCCTACCAATTAAGCTTGGCGTAAGTGACTCATCTGAAAGCAGAAGGCCACACGGACACATCTGTGTCCTCTCTCTCCACACTGCAATATCCCTACCTTTCCCAGCTCTCCAGCCCAAAGGCCTGAAGCTGCACTGAGAAGGATTCCTGGTGTACTGTTCTAAAGGAGGGCAGAGTCGTGAAACAGCTTCGTGCTATGTTCTGGAGAGGCAGCCAACAAGGCACTGTGCTACTGATGGCTCACATGATAATGGAGAAATATTAGGGGAGGTATTTCAGTAGCCATCTGGAGGAGAAACTGGCCATAGACTGTTTCAGGGGAGAGTAGATGAGATATAAAGAAAAGGGGAAGGGGATGTTCTAAAGGAGAAATGTGCTTCAGGAGAGGAAACGGTCTACTTGGAGCAGATGCTGATGCAAGGGAGCTTGCTAGGGAGGTTACCTAGAGAAGAGTAGTAACCGTACCTCAGTGTTAACCCCATAGATACATTATTAATTTGTACAGCTCCACTGAGTGTGCATGAGACTTCAAAGCCAGATTAGATTTTCTTTTAATTTAAACAAGTATGCTCTGTTTAACACATACACAAAGAAAAACTGGAAAGAGCCAGTGTCTGGTAAATATATATTCTGCAAAAAACCTGTCAGCAGTGTGTTCAAAAGAAAACACAAGGAGAACAAAAGAACCAGCACAGTAGAGCAGTGGCGATTCAGACAACAAACTACTCCATTTTTCTTGTAGACTGGAGAAATTAAGGCAAGAGAATTAAGAAGTCCCTTGTATGGGGTCTGCATTAGAAACATTCATGGGTTCCAGTACACTCACTCTATAGACAACCATAGGATCCATTACTATGCCTGCCTGAAATGGTCAATTAAACCTAAGACATAACTCTTAACACATGGGATAAACTCAGGCCCAGAAATTCATTCTAGGTAAATAAATAACCACAATAGATGTAAAGATTTATAAAGCTATTCCTATCAGCATTGTTTGTCATCACAATAAATGAGCCCTTTTTAAAACCTAAAATTTTATATAATTTTCATACTTTAAAAATTTCATCCATATATGCAATGTATCTTGACCACATCCATTCCAACTGTCCTCTTCCAACTTCCCCACTCCTCAGTACACGCCAATCTTCATATCCACTTTTTTTATATAAATTTATGACCCACTGGGTCCAACTAGTGCTCTCAGGTGTGCAAGTTTGCATGCGTTTGAGGGTATCAATTAGGGCCAAAAAAAAAAAACAGGCAAGCGCTACACCCAAAAGAAAAGTGACTGTCTCCCGCCCTCAGGAGCTAACAGTTGCTAATAGCATCTCAGCTAATAGAAGGGCTCAACAGTCCCTCCTCCATCCATGCTGGGAATTTAACTGTGGCTCTTGTACAGGTAACAGCAGCTTCTGTGAATCACACATTCCAGTAGATAACATTTCTAAGCTTTTACATCTTCCCAGCCCCTCTTTCCTCAAGTCTTGGAAGGGGAGAGATTAATGTTTTACTAATAACAGAGTTCCATATAGAGAGATATATTTGTGGACCTTTTTTTAAATAGCCACAGAGGTTTTTATTCATGAACACACAACAAAATTAAGTACATATTATACCCATATGGATTCAAGAAAATTGCATAAACTCTTCCTTAGGTTTATGAAGTTGAAAGAACATATTAAATAAAGACCATAAATACTGTGTAATTCATTTTTATTTCCTTCCTGAAGAACCTCTAGCAGCCCCTTCTCCAGAAGTTTCAAGATCCTTAAAATTTATTTATTTTATTACCAAAAAATACCTACTCATAAGACACTTTTATCAAATGTAGTTTGCCATTTAAATAATTTAATTTTAACCAGACTCTCAATTCATGTTCCTTAGTGATCCACATATCAAATACATTCTCAAGTTATTATTTTCAAGGTTAGAGAAGATATATACAGAAAGAAAATCATGTCGAGTGTACTAGAATTTTATCCAAGGAAATGTTAAGACGCCGTGTCAGCTATCCACTGCTGCTTAACAAACTCTACAAAAAACGTAGAAATTTAAGTTAATAAGCACCATTACTTCAGAATGTGAGAGCCAGCTTTCCACTTCTGCATTATTTATTTCAGGTCATGGTTTTGGTAGTTTCACAGTCTATCTCGACGGGGAGGGTGGAATGGCAATGCGTCTCACATCTTGGCAATATAGAAAGCAGAGAATATAAATACAGGAATAGCCCAAAGTCAGATCCATCCCACAAGAACACACTCTGCAACCCACTGCCACCAACTATGATCCACCCCTTATCTTTTGCCATTTTCCATAGTGCCATCAAATTGGGATTGAGGAACTAATACCTTCATTAGGTCAGAGCCATCATGTTCCAAGAGTTTCTGAAGGGTATTCTTACCTGAATCAAGTTTGTAACTAAAACCAACCACCACAACAAAAGAGGACCACAATAAAAAACAAAAAAAGAGATTCATGAGAATTACCACTAATCTCTCTTACCAGTAAGTATGCAAATCTCTTGAGGATGCGCTATAGATAAGATGAATTGATAGTCTATCATGCACAGCAGAACTCTTGAGATCATGAAATGATGGTGACTGTAAATAACCATATTGGGCCAACAAGCTTACTTACTACTGTCTCTGTCAAAATGACTCCAAAATACTGGAGACACTAAATGGGTGGGAATCTCAAAGATTTTTCCTCAGAGTCTAAAAAAGAAATCTGAAAATCTCTCCAACCCTGTCATCCTAGTTATCCTCAGCTGTCAATCTCGCCCTGTCTAGAGCAGTGGTTCTCATCCCTGGGTTATGTCTGCATCCTCTAATGCAGTGGTTCTCAACTTTCCTGACGCGGGGACCCTTTGATACAGTTGCTCATGTTGTGGTGAGCTCCTAACCATAAAATTATTTTTGTTGATACTTTATAACTGTAATTGTGCAACTATTATGAATCATAATGTAAATATCTGTATTTTCCCATGGTCTTAGACAACCTCTGTGACAGGGTTATTTGACCCACAAAGAGACCACTACCTACAGGATCTCAGATCCTTCCCGTCTAGAGTTATCTGAGGAAGTCTGGAGTAACTGACCAAATCAGATTGGCCTTAGGCCTTATCTATGAGAGAGTGCCATGACTGGTGACTGGTGTGGGAGGTCCCAGCACAAAGTAGAAAATACCAGACCTAGGTAGGTGGGCCTAGGCTATATAGGAAAGGTAGCTGAGCATAAGCCAGGGAATGAATAAGTAAGAATCACTCCCCCATGTTTCAGTATAAGTTTAAATGAACTCTTCTCTCCCTTTTGGTCACAATTCTTATCACAGCAACACCCCAAAAAAAGCACATTAGAGCACCCATTGAATTCTACTTTTCAATCATAAATAATATCCATAGCAACATAGAGATTTCTCTCTAGGAACAAACCCCAACAGAAGGGTGAGCACATCTACATAGCCATGGCTCAACATCTGACTGATCAATCCTCATTAGTGTGGGATTATGCTGAGGCATCAAGCTGACATCTTCTAAACCTCAGTGGGCTCCTTAAGGGACATCTGATTAAATACGACACTATTCATAAACACCTGGCACATGCATTCATCGTACCAACAAATCTTTGAACATTTCCTTCCTGCCAGTATATAATTCCTAGAAAGCTAAGGTCCAAGAATATTCTCCATAGAAATGCATATGGCTGCACAATCTGCGGATGCCAAAGAACCCTCAACAAACTAAATTAGAAACCCTAAACTTAGAGCCACTTGTCATTTTAGCTGTCAATCACAGCAGTCGCTGAATCCCATTCCCAATTTAAGACAGTGTTGTCACTCCTTAGATGGGGGACAGTGTTCCCCCCAAATCACAAGAAAGGCAATCATTTGCATGAGTTCTTTCATTGAAAGAACTTTTCAATTTTGTGCCCAGACGGTGAGATAAAATAATGAGTTCAAGTTTCAGTATGCTGAAAATGTTGCCATTTATAGTGGACAAGAGAAAAAAAAAAGAACCTTCCACGGCCCTTTGTAAGTCAAAATGATTGATGGTATGCATAACAGGGAATTTTGCCCCTTGTCCTTATAAACTAGGGTAAAAGTTGTTCTGAGGAATTAGCATGTAGACAGGAAGATTATAAACCTTAAATGATTTCATCACAAATATAATTAACATGAGTGAGAATAAAAGATTACATAGCTTATAACTTCAAAAGTTTTGTGATCATTTTCTCTTGATGTTACAACAAATTACCAAAAATTTAGTGGATTGACAAAGCACAACCATATATATTCCTAATCCGGATGCCAGGCATCTGACTCATCTTGCATAGGGTTACAATTTAAGAGTTGATTTTCTAGTTTCTATAGCTTCTAAAAGTTGCCCAAATTGCTTTTGGCTTTAGGTCCTTTCCCTCACTAGAAACCCAGCAAAGACAAATATTGTTCTCCCTCAGCCACCTCTCTGTTTCCATCTCCCACTCTTAAAGACACTGGACTCATATAAATAGTCATGATTTTTAAAGTGTGATGCTTGAATTCTTTGATTCTATCTGCCACCAGGATTCTGCTTTCTCAAAAAAATAGAGCATAACCACAAACTCTGGGAATTGGGTATTGAATATCTCCAATTATTATAATATTGCTGATATTGGAATATAGGTGACATCATTCTGCCCATCATAACTAATGATTTCAACATTTGTTGTATGTAGTAATGTATGAAGAACAGTTTCCAAGGATAGAGGATTAGGGAGATACTTAATGTAGCTCACTCATGGCATTGACTCCTAACCCCAAAATTGAAGAGGCCTGACAGACTAACTTGAAGGTGAAACCAATCTTTCTCTTCAAGAAACTGTTGACATCCTAGTAATTAGGATGCCAGTCCCACAAATGTCTAGAAATTAAAGGGAAGGTGAGGCTCATTGGTTACCTGAACCAGCTTTCTGTATACAAAAGCAACCTTTGGACTTACACACCTGAAATTTGGAGAACCACTTCAGTAAAATACAGTCAATGTTACACTGCATGTAAGAAATGAGGTTGACTCTAGAGATACAATGATGCAAAGATTAAATCTCCTCAACATCATTGGCTGAGGAACATAGGCATTAAGAAATAATTCACAGTATACCTGGCAGGTGTGCTGAAAGAGGCAGCATGTAGATACAATGTGCAGAACCAGCATGGAAAGTGGGTGGCTAATGTTTCTCAGGGATGGAGGTATAATATGACAACAGAAGTCCACCTGAATGAATAGAAAGGGCATTCAAGGATTCAAGTGCAAATTCAGCTCAAAAATGGAAAGATTCAAATACTCAAAAACAGCACTTGCAGTGTGGTTTATAGTGGATTCTATTGGTTATCCAAGCCAAAAGACTAAGTTTAAGTTCCTAAGAAGTGATCATTCCCCCATATCTAATTTCCACTTGGAAATTCTGCCTGACCAAGGTCACTTCTTCCTCATGACATCAAGTTCTTCTAGGAAATGAGTGAAAAGAATTCTTCCATTCTAGGAACAGCCTGGCTGGTACTAAGGAAATAACAGGTGTGATTTATTCAGCCTAAAAAAAATCTATACTAAATTATAAACTTGCTTTGCATGCCTTAAAGGTTTTTTTCAAGTTCATTTTCAACAAAGGATTTTTTTTTTATTCTGAGCCTTTTGTCTACAGCAGGACAAAGAGACCTTGAGTGTATTTAAGTGACTACCTCCTCTTTGAGGACTGCAAGAGAAAGTCATTCATGTTGGATATCTGCAAGAACATGTAAGCATATTTAACACTTATAAATTGGGGACATTTTTAAAAAGCAGTTCCATTTAGATATGGGATTTTAACAGAAGACCACCCATGCTTAGTTGTTATTGCCATTGTTTCAAAGAGCAGTAAAAAATATTCAAAGTTTCAATAAAAATGCTTTTTTGTAGAAAAAACTTAGTCAAAATAAGCTAATGAATATAACAATTACAATAGTGACCCAAAGAGTTAGATCTCAAAGCAAGACCCAGTGATCTTCCTGGATATGAAAATAGAAACAAAACAAGAGAGAGATGGCAATCACAGAACTGCTATTTTGTGCCAAAGACTGTGTTCTCAAAGTCATTTTCTACAACAAGCCAATGTCCTGTGAGCCAGTCTCCAGTGATAACATCACACCACACAGTAGATGTCAAATAATTCAAACCATTATTAACTCTCACCATGAACATTCTGCAGGTCCATGCACACCCCTTATATAGAATCTCTAGGACTTTGGAGTTGTTTCATTAGTGCTCACAGCTTCCTCATACTCTGAGCACCAATGATGCACTGCCTATGACAACCCTTAATGGTGGCACCGCACTTTATCCCTTTCTGCAGTCTCTCACTGGTGAAAAAAAAAACTGATGTGGGATGTCCTTCTGTATATGTGTTGCTTTTATTGATTAATGAATAAAGCTATTTTGGTTTATGGCAGGGCAAAATATAGCCAGACTGGAAGAGATAGATAGATAGATAGATAGATAGATAGATAGATAGATAGATAGATGATAGATAGGTAGATAGATAGATAGATAGATAGATAGATAGATGATAGGTAGATAGATAGATAGATAGATAGATAGATAGATAGATAGATAGATAGATAGAGTAGGCAGAGTCAAAGAGATGCCATGTAGCTTCCAAAAGAGAAAGACACCCAGAACTTTTACCAGTAAGCCACAGCCTCATGGTGATACACAGATTAATAGAAATGGGTTAATTTAGGATATAAGAGCTATGTAGAAATACACCTAAGTTGTTGGTCAAGCAGTGTTGTAATTAATATAGTTTCTGTGTGATTATACAGGTCTGGGCAGCCAGGAAACTCAAGAGCAGCCTTCTTTTACAAACTGGTGCCTACCATATGGGGCATGGATCCACATAAGACCTAAAAATGATTTTTAAAAAAGGCAGGGGGGCTTCTAGACTCACAGAAATGGGAACCAAGCACAGCTTCTTGGTAGCCTCATTTTTTTTTTTCAGCTAGGCTCTGTTTGCTGGCGATTCCTTTAAGAGAAATCTTCTTGACTCAGCATTAGCAGCAAAAACTGCTTCTTTGAAAGACAGCTTCCTGGTTTGTGCTGAGAGCACTAATAACTCTGGCTCTTTCAGGAAACCAAACATGTGAATGGGGTTTGTGGGCAGTGTGCTGGAAGCTACTAGGTGGTAGTATGGACCAACTGCTTCCCAAAATTGAGGTGGTGAGCACAGCTCCCACCAGGCAGGCCCAGAGCTGACAGTAAACTACCTCTGCCATAATAAGAGGCCAAGAGAGGTGAATCCAACATCCAGGGCTGATGTGTGACCACACTGCTTACCATTTTAAAATGCTCCTCATCAGAAAAGGATTTTAGATACATAATAAGACAGATTCAGACATAAAAGACCTCTAAATGAGATACTGTGCTTAAAAATTGTACACAGGCTTGGGAGAGAGAATAAAAATAGTATAGAGAGTAATAAAAAGAAGTAAATAATTTAAAAATAAAACAAAGTATTTAAAGAGACAGTAAAAGTACTATAAAAGAGTATAGACAGTCATAGATTAAAGGAGTAAGAAAAATAAGCCATGTAAAGTTGGAATATACACAGAGGATCTGGATTATGTATATTATTGTGTTTTTAAGAATGTTTTGACTACAGAGAGACATCTGATTCTGGGGGCTAAGTTAAACCAACATAAAGGTATCCTGACTTCAAATTTTGGGTCTAAGGATATGTTGCTTAGAAAAGAGGTTTTGCTTTTATTTCAACAGAAGATGAGAACCTGTAAATTTGAACCTGAAGGAACATTCCTTCCAGGCTAATGTGATTTGATGGAACAAGAACTCCCCCCCCACACACACACACAAAGGTCTCTGCAAACCCTAGAAATACTTTGTCCAACAAACAGCAGGAAGCAATTTGGAGAAAACTACACCCAAATTCCTAAAATGATTGTTCATAAATGTTTGTTTTCATTTAAAAGGGGATATGATATATAGAGATGAATACTTCACATTGGTATGGACTTTGATCTATTGATACAAATTTAAGAATGATTTGTTACACTTTGTATATATATTTCTGCTCTTGTTTAAGGTATTGTGTTGGTGCAACTCATTTAAAATGTAATGTATATAAAAAAATAAAATGTAATGTATAATTAAAAATTACAGATTAATAGTCATTTATAATAGTCAAACTTATTGTCGTGTTAGTTAGATTTTCTAGATATACAGAGATATATTTCAGTTAGATAGATAATCTTCAACAATTCAACACCTACAGAATATGGCATTTAAAATGTTTTAAGAACTTAGACTTTTCTCAACAGTGAGACATGTCTGTTTCTGGCACTACCAATTACTCCAGAGAGATTGATGAGCATTGAAAAAATTCATTGTGAAATTTACCTAGAAACTGCTCCTGCCTGGACTGTTTTGTGATATGCTGTATGACCTGGATATGCAGAACTCACAGAAAAGTGACTGCTGAACTTTCCAAAAGATGGATGGGGCCCTTCAGGGTTCCTGTTTCACAGAAGAAACTGACAGACATTCTGCAGTACACAGAAGAAAGCAAATGATGAACTTTGCCATTACAAGGCAGAACAGATCTTCAAATTTCCTGCTTCATAGAAAAGTCTGCTGGATACTATGGGCCTGTAAGCTGAAGATGGATGCCCCAGTGTTACAGAAGAACTTTGGGTGATTATCCAGGCAGTGAGATATCTCTGTCACTCTAGAACCTTAGAAGTTGTTTACAATGTACATCCTGTTTACTTAGGTATTATTATATCCTTCTGGGGTCTTTGAAGAGTTGAAGACAGATAGTTATAGTTTTGCTTAGTTATGATAAAAAATAATTAGATTTAAAACTTTAGATTCACAAAGATAGAATAGATGATAGAATGTTTTCCTTAATTTGCCAAATGTAAATAGACTAAATATTGTAACTATAGTTCTTGCTTGATAACTGTTTGTATATGTAACTTTAATACATTAAAGTTAAAACTTTCCTTTTTAATTAGACAGAAAAGGGAAGAAAATGTGAGATGTCCTTCAGTACACGTGTTGCTTTTATTGGTTAAATGAATAAAGCCACTCTGGCCTATGGTAGGGCAGAATATAGCCAGACTGGAAGGGGGGGCAGAGTCAAAGAGATGCCAAGTAGCTTCAGAAGGAGGAAGATACTCAGAACCTTTACCAGTAAGCCACAGCCTTGTGGTGATACACAGATTAATTGAAATGAGTTAATTTAAGATGTAAGAACCAGGTAGAAATACACCTAAGTTGTTGGCAAAGCAGTGTTGTAATTATTATAGTTTCTGTGTGATTATTTGGGTCTGGGTGGCTGGGATATGCAAGAAGAGCCTCCTTTTATAAAAAAAAAAAACACACACACAAACAAAAAAAAACTGGTATTACTTGCAAATACTTAATCCCCAAGCTTCTAACTTCATCAGCTATTAATTTACTAGACCAAGGTTTGTTTCTGCCATCATTGCCACACCACAGTCATGCCTGAGGTCCATGTAGAATAAGGAGAATGACTTACCCACCATGCTTCTCATTTTAACCCCTAGATATCAAACATAAATCTTCAAGGCCACTATGAAACTATTCCCTATAATTTCTACATTAGACACAGTCTTAAGTCTTGTCTTAAAGGCAATAATCAAACAGGCATTCCATTCAAGCCTTTATCTTCCTTTCACTAAACCTCTGCAGAAATCTGTGCCTTTCATTTTCTTGGACCAATGGCCCTTGTGACATGTGACAGGGCTATGGGTGACTCAATTGCACAAAAACATCTCTGGATAACAACTTTTACTCAAAGGAGACTCCAAATGAAGGTTTGGAAAGGTTAATAATTGGATGCTGTTCTTGAAGATTGGAGTTAGAACCCAACCCCAGGTCTGCTTAACTGCAAGTAATTCCATCTTCAGACTTCCTATACATAGCTTGTGTGGCATGCCTAAGAAAGAACATCAGTTTATGAAAGTGCCAGACTTCTTCTTTCAGTTCTGATGGCTAGAGTACATCCGTCTCATCTCAGGATCTAATTTAGTCTCTCCATTTAAGGCTGGGGGATGTGCTGAAGTACAAATACCCATGAAGTGTTCTTATTCATTACTTGCTCAAGAGACTACCCAATGAATCTACATTCTGCATACCTACCACCTTAGAAGGCTTTTCACATTCTTTTCTAGGTGTCACATGGAGGCTCTAAAATGCTGGGATTTATGTCATCACAAACCAGAAACTCATATCTTCATAGTCTATAAAATTTGAAATCTTCTGGAGGTTGTCTATAAAATGTAGCAAAGTGGCTGCTACTCCCGGAGAAGATGTGATAAGGTATACCCTAATTAATGGAAAGGCTGCAGCAATAACCCACTTGATCAAGTCTTTGAAGATTGTTGCTGACACACCTAAAATGACCCAATGGATACTCAAGGTTCAATTTAGTGAAGGAAGTTGTCTTGAAGGGAGGTAGTTCTTTATCTTGTGGAACCCTTCCTGAAGAGTGCACAGCTCTAAAACATTCAGGAGTCGGCTCACTGCTTCTTCCCTATACAGATTCTTTCAAGAAAAAAAAAAAGAGAGAGAGAGAAGATATCTTTCAATTTTTTATGAGTTTGCTTGTCCTCTTTTCCCTCAGAAGCCACAGTTTATTAGTGGAGGGATCATTAATGCATTAGTGCCAAGAAATGTGTTTCTCCAGTTAGATAAAGGCTGACGTGGGGATAACCTGGTAAGAGACTCACTATAGGAAGTCAAAGGGCCCAGCTGTAGAGACTGTGGCTCTGTGAAGGAAAACTCTCAAAAGTTCTACAAACAGAGAAGAAAATGGAAAGGCCACCATTTTGTAGCTACTAATGAAATAATTAATTATGGCAGGAATTATCCATATTAATAGCCTTAGATGAAAGGTTGGTAGAGAGCTCAATGCTTCCATGGCGACAAACGCTGGTTTTGGGGTCCACTGTAAATTCCAGGGCTAAGATCAAGCTGTTAATGCCTCACCTGCTTTTTAGAGTGCATTTAAAGAACACAGCATTTTCCTGGAAGTGGTTTTGCCGAATGCTTACCCTGAATCTAATTAAGCATTTAGATCCAATTTTCAAGTCATACAGGAGTTAGAACTAGAAACCTAATACCATGAAAAGTATTCAAACAACTCAGAAAGAGGAACCTTCTGGGCTAATTAGACCCAGTTTCTCCAAAATCTTCAACAAGTCTGTGTGATAAAAAATAATAATAAATTGGAGGGAAGCTGAACTATATTAAAAGATGCTTAAGAGACATAACAAGCAACTGCAACATGGGTTGGCCTCCAGTTTAGATGGGTCAACTGTAACACTTGGGTAATAAGGGAATAACTTGTCATTTGATGGTTGGACGTCATTATTAACTATAAAAAGAATTAATAAAACTTTTATGGAAGAAGATGACTTTCACTCTTTAGGGATTTGTGCTAAAGTATTCATGGATAAAATATTGTATCCATATTTTGCTTTAAACTTTAGCACACAAAAGTATGTGAAACCAATACAAGAAAATACAATATTTGTGTCTACATGGCATGTCTGGGATGGTTCAAAAAAAAAAACCACACTGTTTACTCCACTGTTTGACATTTGCCGTGACTGTTGTTAAAAATAAGGGCTGTGGGATGAATTGGAGGAGAGCATATGGACTCCAAGTAGGCTCTGTCCTATGCTTTGAAAGCCCAGCGATGCCATCAATGGGTCCTGGAGCAGTGGTGCCATGATACTTTACAAGTTTATTCTCCCTTATCTTACAAAGGAGAATGTGTCCAGAGAGATGTGATCTTGCCCAAATCCCCCAGCTAGCAGGCAAGACACCCAACATCTAGTAGGTGTGCCTGGCTCCTCACTGTGTGGCCCTGCAATCGTTGAGCTTTTGGCCTAAAGGAAAATAGATGCAGAACTGAGGGAGTTTCTATTGCTATCAGAAATCCCAGGTGAGTACCCTGGAATGCGCACTCTCAGCCTCAGTTACACTTGCTCACTAGAAGGAGGGCCGGCCAGGTGCAAGCATTGCTAAGACCGCATGCAATAAGGTCAGTAAAATCGAGGAACAAATCAGAACATGTTCCTGAGTGGGGAAGAGAAATCAAAACAACTCTTGGATGGTTGCTGTTGTTTGAATGTAGAATGTTCCTCTTCAGCTCACATGTTTGAGCTGCTGAGGATGCTGCTCAGGGGAGATGGTGGGATCTTTGGGAGGGGGAGCCTTGCTGGAGGAAGGGAGTCCACTGAGGGCAGACACTTGCTATTCATGCTCAACTTCCTAAATCCGGATGAAATGTGACGAGCCAGTCTCCTGCAACAAGTGAGTATGGTTCTGTGCCTGCTGCTATGACTTTCCCACCACGAGGGAGGTGTCCCTCAGGAACCGTGAGCCAGAATTACCTTTTTCTTCCTTACATTGCCTTTGTCATAGAATTTTATCATAGCAAGGGAGTGGTAATCAATACAGAAGTTTTTATCCTCGTGACAAAATGGCACAGACAGACTTTGGGGCTCAGTCAAGCCCTACAGGACTGTCGTATCCCTTAACCTGATACCAACTTCTTTGTGCATAAAATAAAAACAGTAACACAAGAGCTCCTAAAGGAAGAAACTTCCTGATATAAAAGACATTTCCCAAACTTAGGAGATGTTTAAAAGCCTCGGCTTTACCCCTTTGCCTTCCCCCCACCCCCCCAAAATGATACTGATCTGCCGCCATCAAAAACCACAGACCACTGCCTTATCGGCAGGAGGGCCATTTAATAAGTTCTGTTCTCAGGCCAGAACAATTTGTGTAGGTCTCCTTGCATTTTCTTTGCCTAGAGAAACATTTGCTTATCAAAATATGTACTTCATATTAGCTCAGGAAACCGAAAGGGGGGGGGTCTTCATTCTGTTGCAGCAATAAAGGTTCCCTTCTCGAGCGATAATCAAGTCTGCATAATTAAAACCGCTCCGACGGCTGAACTCATTTCCAGGCTGGCGCTTTCTTCCTGCAGCAACACTTACACACAAAGTTTCTGCTGTCAATGAATTTAACCGTGAGTCTAATTACAATTTTAATGAATATCTCCAGCCCCGCATGTAAACGTGCACTCTCAGGCTTGGCTCTCCGTCAGGGTGTTTGCAGGTCTTTTCCTTTTTAGTATAAAGGAATGTGTTCGGCGAAATGATTGTGCAGAAGAGAAATATTCTTTTGGGCTCTATTTGGTTCTGTTCTGATGATCAAGGGAGACAAAAAAAAATGGCAAATGCCTGTTCTATTAAAAGCCTGGTGGTGTGGGGACATTTCACCTTTAATGATTCTCAAACCTTAAAGATGGGTGACACTTTGACATGCTTGTATAATCTGTCTGATTTGGTGTGAATACTTCCAAATTCTGAAATCCAACATTTTATAAAATGAGTTAAAAGAAGACAAAATGTAAAATTTCCTTCTTTAAAAACATTTTAAAGAAGGAAACCGATTTAGAAGTCATCTAATGTATCGCCCAAGGTCAAGGGTGGCCTATGCTCTTTAGTGGCCTATGCCCACTCCCCGAAATGAATGACTGCGTTGGGAAGCTGAAATCAACATTAGAAGGGAATGGGGGAATTTGCGAAAGATGGTTTCTTCCAACAGCACATAATGATGCTACACAACAGGTTTGTTATTGTTTGACAGAATCTCACATAGCTCGGTTTGGTGCACCTCGTGACTGAGTCTGATCTTGAGCTCCTAATCTCCTGCCTCTATCTGCTCAGTGCTAGGATTATGCCTGGCTCGGTCCTACTTTGCCCTTGGTTATTACATGTGTATAAACAGAGCTGCCAATGTCTTACCATCGCCCTCTAAGAGCCACTGTGAGAAAAAAACCAAGAGGGTGAGGTCTCTCCCATTGCAATGCATGTGAGTTTTCTCCATCCCTTTCTTCTCAGTCTGTCCCCATGTCTTCTGCAGGCTCATGGGCAACTTGTCTCACCAACTCAATGGGCCAGAACTGACCAGAAAAGATAATACCCCAATACTATGACAACAGAAAAGAGAGATGCTATATGAAGTCATATAGGTGGGACTTACAAACAGAAGAACTTCTAACGGAGGGAGCTATAATGCAAAGTATAGGACTAATAACATTTGTATTTGAAAAGTAGAAGAAATGGAATCCAGTTGGTTCATCAGGATATCTCATGGCGGGCTTGTTTTTCTGCTCACATTGTTTGCCTTAATGTTGCATAAACATAATTATTGGCAGGGCGAGTTTTTATAGTATGCATTTTAATGAACAAACAGCATAGAGCAGTAAAACAACATGAAACCATTTTGATACATATAATCTGTATATGCATATTATAAATGGATATGTACTTGTGTATGTTGCCTGTGTTTATATATAAAATATGAAATAAAATTTAATAACATTCAACTTCAGGCTGTGATATCATAATATTTCCAAAAATACTTATTGACTTAAAATTGAGAAAATATCTCATATTTTTTAATTTGCCTTAAAGGGACATATTGCATTTACACAATAAAATAAAAGCAAAAGTGAAGAAAAACATTACATTCCTAATCTTCAAACACAAGATAACTTGTTTTTCCTGTTGTCTATGCTCAGAATGATGTTTTCCAGTTCCCTTATAAGAATTACTTCCTTAAGAAAATATAGTTTCGTTGGATAAAGTTTGGTATATACACACAATGGACTTTAGTGCAGACATAAGAAAGAATAAAACGGTGCTGTCTGCAGGTGAATGGGTACAACTGGAGAGGGTTATATTAAATGAACTAAGCCAGGCTCAAAAAGGGAGCTATTGTTTTCTCTACTGTGTACTCCTAGATTTTCTATGCGTATGTAGCACCACATGTATACATGTGACATGAAGCACCAGTTAAAATGTCTAAGGCAGAGAGGGAATGAGTGGGGATAAGGAGGGGCAAGGAAAGAGAGGGCTGGCGAGTATGTTCAGTGTAAACTTGCACAAATACTCAACTGAAAACAGAGAGAAATCTTTGAGCTGTCGCTCAAGCCACCACACTATAGTTTGAGAAACAAAATTCTATGTCCATCTTCAATCATAAAAACCAGAAACAGGGACGGGAAACATATACACTTTCCCAAAGAACTCAACATAGTAGAGCGAGATGATGCAGGTTCACAATCCCAGCCACTCAGGAGGTCTAGAGGATGTCAGGTTCAAGGGTGCTGGTCTACAGAGTGAGTTCAAGGGTAGCCAGGAAAGCTTAAGGGAGACCTGTCTCAAGGTAAAGAGCTGAAAAGATGGTTACAGGTATAAATCAGTGGTAGAGAAGTTGCTGGATATGCGTGAGAGGCCCTCAGTTCTACTCCTAGCATACATAGGAGCACACATACACACACGGAGATTTAACAGCTCATTGAATCTGTTTACTGTTCTCTCAAAACCATCCTGGAAGATGCTAGCAAGTAGTTTGAGGATGGGATTGTGTCTCTTTTAAGAATGAAAATGAGGTCAACAAAATGGGGGGAGGGATGAAGTTAAGCCTTTTAAATTTAGGAAGACTAAGGAAAGAAAGTAATAAAAAGAGAAAACAAAACAACCACCAAAAAAAAAAAACCCGTCAACATGTGGAATTATTGGGGTCTCACAAAAGGCTTAGGAATCAGGTGGGACTGAAAAATACACATCAAGAAAAAGTGCTAAGCATTATAAGATGTACAAATTGCACACTGGTTGACTAATCTAAATTTCCAAGATCTCTCTTCACCTTATCTCTCTGTGTATGTGTGTGTATGTGTGTATACATGTGATTTTATTCAAATTAGAAACTTGAACAATGTTTTAGAAAGTCTCATCTTGAAGAAGTGGTCACTACTCCCAACACTATGTATTCATAGACTCTTAGTTCATAGCATTGATAATGGTAAGACCACATGGCTACAGGCAATAAAATATCCCCAACCATACAATGAAGCTTTTGCATTGAAGAATACATCCTCTATATTATCTTTTAAAGCAACTCTCATTTTACTGAAATAAGTGGATTGTTCCAATGCAGGCAAGGTTGCGATGTTCAGTCAAAAAGATGGCATGTGTGAAAGCGCCTGCCAGTAACAACCCTTTAAAAAAAAAATCTTTAAATGTTTGCCACTGCTCTGTGAATTACTAACTATGCTTGGGATGGGGAAGGGGGCATCTGCAGTCTAACAATTGGGAAACAATTTACAGACAAATTTCTCTGTAGGCTATTCACATTGAAAATCAGAGTAGCTATTTCATGTTGTCAGAGCTGTGCCATACAAGGTGGTATTTCTATAAACACACACACACAGATGTGATATATATGGACAGTGCAAGAAGCCTAGTGATTCATTTCAGCTGTGGCTACAATGAGCTAAGAGCGTTCGCAGACAAAGTGTACAAGCAGATGACTCAGGAGGGTCACATGGCCCAGATTCACAGATCTGGAAGAAGTGCCTAAAATACTTACCTGAACCACTGCCATTATTTTTATAAGTCAAATATCAAGAGAGTCCCCATCCACCTTCTACTTCAAGACTCCATTCTTCCTAGTCTTTTTATATGGGTTGAATCATGTTGGGAGGAAAATTCCAACCAAATGAAATACAGTTCTTGCCAATAGCCAGCATCAACCTCAGATCCACATCCAGGAAAATTATACAACTTAAAATGTAGTCAGGGTAATGCTTCAGAAAGTGATAATGAGATTCCTTCAAGCTGGACCCGTTTCCCAGTTCTTAAGGACAGCTGCTTTACCAGGTGGAGTGATGTTGGATCACACAGGGGTCCATGAAAACTGTGCACACAAAAACAGACATCATAAAGAATCAGGTTGGGTCCTGGGAAAGTGGGGTTCAGTACTCTTTCCTCATTAGAAGCTGGGTGACCTTGAATGAGTAAATTAACCTCAACAAGTAAGCTTGAACCATACTTGAAACTGGGAAAATGAGGCCAAATTTATTTTGATGCAAGATGCATCAAAAAATATAAGCTAGTGTTAGTATTTTTAACTGACACTATCCCCAGAAAATTCCTAAAGATTCTGGGAACATCAACAGTGGTTTTTTTAGCCCATCCTAGGCAATCTGAGACACATGCTAGAAAAATATTTTGAAAGTTTAAAAGATCAAATCAATTATATTCATGACAAATGTGTGCATCTTGGTGGAAAAATCATCATTTACGAAGTATTTACCATGGCCCTCATCCTGTACTCAGGCTTCAGCTGCCTTTTAACTCAGTGTGACTGGGGGAGCTGCCAGCCCCTTTTTCAAAAGGGAAAAGCCATCAGATTGAGAGCAATGAATGCAAGTCTTGTTGCATCCCCTTTTCTGCTGTGGAAGCGCCAAGTCCTACCAATGAGGTCTGAATGTCGAAACTAACTTCCCTGACATGAGGATAGAGCAGGAGAGACACAAAGGTGAAAACACCCAGAAGCCCCAGCCCAGAGGAATGCCGACACAAACCAAGTGGCCATCACTGACCATTTACAGTGATTACTTAAAGTGGATAATGATTAAGAAAGATACAAATAAGCTTTAATAGTTTTTCTTTAAAATATGTCAATATTAATTCATCCCATAGAGCTAGTCATTTAAAAGATGCTTGGGAAAAAAAGCAATACATTTCTCAGAGAATTCTATTACAGCACACATACTTCCTCTGAGTCATCACAGAGATGGCTACCAGTTCAATAAAAGAAAACTCTTCCCAGGGCAGTTTGACTTCTGAAATGAGACATAGGCTCTAGACAACATCATAATGCTCCTTCTGCATTATTAGTTTACTCATTTATTTCTGCTCTAGTCTGAATGGCTTCTTTCTTGACACTGGGCACATGCTGCAGTAAATAGGAACGGTTAGGACACTTTTATACCATCTTTCTGTAAATCACCACAGACTCCAATTTGGGATCTGTTACTAAACCACGTTGTTAATTGCAGTCTCATAGTTCAGATACCTCTCAGAAATGTCAAGCATAGGCAACAGTGTCCCCTCCCTAAGACAGTTAAATTGAAACTAGAAATTTTACTCCACACAAAATGTGACATAAGAAAGAAAAAAGCCCATTAATGTTAATGATTGCTAATGAGTTCAAGGAACTTCCATGTTCTCTTTTTTTCTAGAATAAAATTCTCAACTTATTTTTAAGCTATATTATAGCTTCTCAATCCATAACTTGGAACAAGGAAGTCGCATTCTGTTATAAAAACCTGGCATTTATTTAAATAAGTTTCTTACATTATTCATAATCCAAACCTGAGAAAGCATTATTTTAGATGAAAAGCCCTCAAAGGTTCTTTTTCTTTGGCCAGAAATCAAGGCAAAGAAAAGTTTTTACCTCTGCTAGAAATTTCAGATCACATACTCATACGTGCTCACACACGTGCCTATATAGATAATGACATAATTTTCATGAGATGCCCTGTAACATGTAATGCACACCAATATCTTTCTATTCTGTTGTATTCTTCTCATTTCACTTTTAAACTTCCCTTTTCCAATCCAAGAAATTTGCTCCATGGCTCACCAAGAGCCAAACTCCACAATTTGAGAACCCTAATAAAGAGAGCACAAGTCTCGCAGATGTCTATTTCCTCCAAGTTTATCTTTAGAGAATGGTCGGTTCATGGTGGGGGTGGTGGGAGGGAGATTTATCAATTTATAGAGTAACACAGAATCTATGCATTCTGGTTTTTGTGAAATGCACATATCTTGTAAAATAAACAATTTATCTCTCTTTAATCTTGAACACTCATCAACCATTATAAAAAGTCAAAATTTGGAATTCCACCTGCGTGGCTATAAGCAGCATCTGAGGATGTGTGCTTGGATGCTGTAAATTCTGACAAATCTTAGTGTGATTTTTCAGCATGTTTGTCTATTGTACTCGAGAGCTATTCTCTAACCATAATTACTCTATTGATATATGGCTTTTAACATCTCTGTAAAATTTTAAATGCCATATTTTTCAATCAATAATTTCTGCCTTCCAAGGCCCAATACCTGGACACCATGACTTTTTTGCTATTCAAACTTCATCAGGTTCTGCAAAGCTTTCAGAGCTGCGAATGATTTGACAAAAGTTCAAGTCCTCCACACACACACACACACACACACACACACACACACACACACACACACACCTTCTTAGTTAGGGTTTCTATTGCTACAAAAGCATCATGACCAAAAAGCAAGTTGGGGAGGAAGGGATTTATTTGGATTCAGGACAGGAACTCAAACAGTACAGAATCCTGGAGAAAGAAGCTGGTGCAGAAGCCATGAAGGGACTTACAGGGTTTATATTGGCTTACATGGCTTGCTCAGCCTGATTTCCTATAGAACCCAGAACCACCAGCCCAGGGATGGTACCACCCATTCTGGACTGGGCCCTCCCCCATTGATCACTAATTGAAAAACTGCCTAACAGTTGGATCTCATGGAAGCAGTTTCTCACTACCAGTCAATTCAATTCTCTCTCTCTCTCTCTCTCTCTCTCTCTCTCTCTCTCTCTCTCTCTCTCTCTCTCTCTCTCTCTCTCTCTCTCTCTCTGTGCATGTATGTGTATTTGTGTGTGACATACCTATAGCTAATATCCACAAAGGCTAGAAAAAGATATCAGATACCCTGGAGCTAGAGTTATGGGCAGTTGTGAGCCATCCAATGTAGGTGCTTGGAACTAAACTGTGAGCCTCTGAAAGAGCAGCAAATGCTCCTAACAGATGAGCCTTCTCTCCAGCTCTATCACTTACTTTTGATAAGCACATACTTCCAGTAGAAACATACACCATCAAGGCAACTGGCTCCACAGAATAAATGAAGAACAATGGACAACCCAAAGGTAGGAAAACATGTGTAACATAGCTTTTACTAGTATATCATGGAAGTTGTAGAGAAAACCCCATGGGGAATGGCTGACAGGATCACAGCCTACAGCCTCTAGAGAGCAGAATCCAAACCAGTCTCTCTATTCAGGAGGGGCAAACCCTGGGTTCTGAAGACAATGGGGAAGAGAAGAGGAGGAAAGTGAAGATGCTGAGCATTCGCTGTGTATCTGTGACAACTTCATGATCAACAGCAGAGAGGAGACAGGCAGTTCAAGACGCATACCCACTAATGGTCCAGGAACCCTCTGCAAAGCTTGCGAAGAGAAGCTCCTGCCCATTGCGACACAAAAGGGAGCTAAAGCAGCTGAAGATGGGATCCCATCCTTCTTAATCCTCTCCAGAGGCAGACTGGTAAAGAATCTCCTCGCAGTAGGTCCACCGTCCCACACTTCAGGCTCCTCCTTCTAGACACTCGCCACCACATAGGATCCAGATCTCAGTATTTATAGTAGAACTTTAAGCTTGGTCTTAAAAGGCTGGAATATCAGGGGCTTAGTTTATAAGAGATGAGGGCAAAAATGGTTATGGCTCCAGTTTGGACACCAACAGGCTCATGGAATTAATTCACAAGGATGTCAGGAATGATGGTATTGGGGTGTACAGAAGGCGTACAACAGCCTTTAAAAGGAGACGATAGCTGAGAAGATCTGAGAACATGAGCAAGGTTGACACCCAATACCAAAACCTGAGAAACTGATTTGATTTAGATATTGAGTATCTGCTGAAGTGTCACAGGCTTGGTCTCCAGGGTAACATAATCAGGAGGTGATGGAATCTCTAAAAGGTAAGGAATAATGAGAGATCTTTAGATCACTGGGAACACGCCCTTGGAGGGCACTGTGGGAGCTGTGGCTTCTTCCTGATCCTCTTTTGTTCCTTGGCCATGAGATGAACAATTTTCTATACCACATGCTCCTCATCATTGCTGGAGGACCTCCTGACCAGAGCCCCAAGCAGTGAATCCATCCAGTGTTGAACTATGTCTTAGTTATTTCCTATTGTTATGAAGAGACACCATGACCAAAGTATTACAAAAGAAAAAGTTTGAGTTGGGTCTTGCTTACAGTTTGAGAGGGCTAGACCATTATGGCAGGGAGCAGGGCTATAAGCCAGCAGTCAGGGTGTTAGAGCAGTAGCTAAGAGCTTACATCCTTATCCACATTTTGAGGCAAAGACAGAGAGAGTAGGGAAGTGAGACAGAGATAGACACTAAAATGGCCTGAGCTTTTGAAAACCCAAAGCCCACCCCCAGTAATCCACCTCCTCCAACAAGGGCATTCCTCCTAATACTCCCCAAAACAGTTCCAGCTACTGGAGACGAAGTCACACATATGAGCTAATGGAGGCCATTCTCATTCAAACCACCACCAGACTAGAAACCCCAAAACTACGAGTCAAATAAATGAATCATCTTTAGAATCTGATCGTTTCAGGCATGTCGTAATAGTGAGGAAAAGATGAGTATCACAGAAAGCTCTGCTTTGGAAATGACAGAAGTGTGGGATAGGAGTTCCAAGAAGAAAGAACAGCGCATTTGGGATACTAGATGGGGTCTTTACACTGCTATCTATGCAGTCCTGTGAATGAAGAACCTTTGGCAAACCCAAGACACAGTGGCAAACTACATTCAGCCAACGAGTGGGTTGAAATCTTGGTATATAAGTAGGATGGAATTGTTCCTGTACTCCAAGAGAAAACTATCATTTACAACACTGATGAACCCTGAGGGCACTTTGTTAAGTGAAATAATCCAAATTTGAAATACCTATTACCTGACTCCACTTCTGTAAGGAAGTCAAATAGTCAAACACATAGAAGAAGAGCGTGCAATGGTGAGTCCAGGGCCTAGGATGAGTGCTGTCTCAGTTTTTCAACAGAAATTAGAATCTACTGCACACAATAGCGCTGCTAGGAGGCCATTTTCTGTAGCCAATGACACAATGCCAAAGGCTTCCTATGTTATGAAATGAAATACTTTTAAGTTTTGCTCATGGTTCAGTTGAAAGTTTGGGGGCATATCTGGTGATAACATTCCTACAGAGGGTGCAGAGACTATCCACAGCACCACATGGTACACGTGATGAATGCTAAGAAGCATATATGTGCTCTGTTCTTGTCTTCGTGTGGAGTCACAAGTGTTCATTCCCAGAGGATTCCACCTTGAGAGTCTCATCTAATCCTAATGACGTACTAAAGCCTTTAGAGACTATAAATGACTCGATTTTCACCCTTTTGATACCTCAAATGAAGACTGCATTTCCACAAGAGTTTCAGAGGTGGGAAACTATGTGAAACTACAGCAATACCTCTGGTTAATATTATATTTTGCACCTTGTAAGATATTAAGAGGGTAGACCTCATGCTAACTGCTCTGACTAGAAACATATAAAGTATATAGAACACAAAGGATACTGACTGGGAAGTGATGGATATATTTGGTACCTTGACTGTGGTCATGGAATCACAAGTATGTGCAGATGTCCAAACTCTTCAAAATATATAGATTTTATATATACGAAATCATCTCTAACAGTATATTCCAACAAAAGCTTTGAAAAGACTCAGTGAGAAGCAGTGGGAAGAGTAACATGTAGCAGCATATGAGAGATAGTGGAGTTTGGCAAGGAGAAAACTCACCACATTTGCTGAGGTCATCTCTACTCACAAATGGCTTAAAGAACTTACAGCAGCTAAAGCCTCTACATCATGTTTTTATATACAACGCCAGATTAACACCACAAGTACCCTAATTCTTGATTCCCAGCTCATGTGCTATGTGCCCACCAGGGACTATCCCCCTAACCAGTGAGGGGCTTATGGGAAAGATGGGATCCAGACAAGGCTTAGAGAAAACACAGGTGCTCATCTCTCTCAAGTAACGGAGCTTCCATATTCCACAGAATTAATGTTGACAGAAATCACAAGGTTTAGGGAAAAGCCAGAACTAGAGTATATGTGGTTTCTTCCAGCCATTTCAAAGCTTGCAATTTCTTTGCCATTGGTAGCCTACCATGGAGAATTCATTTCATGCCTGTCTACTCTGGTAAAACCTTGGAATGAATTGAAATGTTACAAGAAAAAAAAAACGTGAAAATTAAGAATGCCAAGAGTTATTTGAGGCAGCTAATTAAGAGTCATCATTGCCGCCGTTTTGCACACATTTCTGAGTCTCTTTACCTGTAAACTTAGTTTCTGAAGTTGCATCTGACAAAGGCATTACGAGAAGCCCCTTTGCCTGTTGCCAAGGAGAAGGTCTCCTCTCTTTACACAGAAGAGCTGCAGAAAAATATTCACTTACAAGTGATCTTTTTGGTACTGGAATTATTTTGATCACACAGAAAACCTCTGAGCTAAGTTAGTGCTGTTAATTATAGTGCTAGATGCAAATAATGAGGAAATGAAAGAAACAGACCTGCCCCCCCCCATTGATTAGCGCTATATGTAGATCAAAGTCCAAATTACCTAGCCTTGCTAACAGTGGCTGTGATGGCTAGTACCGACAGTTTCACAGGCTCCGGAAAAACTGAAGAGACAACTCTTTTGGTGTGTCTCTGATGGATTTTCTAGGTTAGGTCAACTGAGCTGAGGAAACCCACCCTAAACATGGGTGGCAAGATGCCATAGACTGCAATCCTGAACTGCTTAAAAAGAGAAATCTGCCTGAGTACATTTGTCTGTCTCTGCTTGCTAGCTGCTGAAGGAATGTGGCCTGCGTCCTCAATGTCCTGCTGCCGTGACTGCCCCATCATGAGGGGCTGTTGCCACAAACTGAGAGCCAAAACAACCTTTTTTCCCCTTCAGTTGCTTTTGACTTCATTTTTGTCACAATGAGATAGGTAACTATTACAACACTCTCCCTCTCTGGCCTCTGTTTAGGTGCCCATCACCCTACCCCCGCCCCATCCCTGGACTCTTCCTTAATTATGTCATGATGTTTCCATCCCAGAGTGGGCACAGCTTGCCACCCTCTTTCCCAGGAGCACTTCACACACCCTGGCTCCTTTGTGACATTCTTCTATCAGCTGGAAAGCCACTTCTTCAACAAGCCTTTCCCGATCTATGTGTATTAAATAAATTTCTGAATGCTACCAAGCAAATATCAGTTCTACAATGGCAGTCACCCTGTGTTCTGCCTTACCAGAATATTTCTCAATTCCAGAATATTGTTTAGCAGACAATAAACACAAAACAGATTCTTTGAATGGTTCCATACAAAAAAATCTACCTAAATGCACACTTGTTGTGAAATGATACCCTGTATGGTAGTCTTGTGTTGAATTTGACAAGCAAGAGAATCCATCAGCTAAACTCTGACACCAGTGGCAATAATCTTTGAAAACAGGCACTGATTTCATCAATGTCCCTCGAATGACAGCAATAAGCTTTTACAGGAACTCAAAAGCATGAAGCTCTCTTCTCTCCAAAGTTCTTTTTCTCTGTTGTTTCTGATTCCATGGTAACATATCACATGCCCCGTTCTCTAAGGCAGAACTTCAAGTATCCCTGTATCTTTACTCCTTTTTAACTCACTTCCACATCCAATAGCCAGTTCCCAAAGACCACAAAACTCCATGTCTCCCCTCCATCTCCACAGCCACCGGTTTAACTAAATTGTGTTAGATAAGCTCTAATGCCATTACCAACTGCATTGCTCAATGACATTTTGACTTATTTTCCAGGACTCTGCATTAATGCACAGCTATCAGAAAAAAATCAAGTTCATGGTTATTTTGTAGGGTCTTCACATAGAGAACAACTCTTCTTTCTTACACTTTAGTAAGGTTACATCTGAGATGAAAGATGGTGAAGAGGCAGCTTAAGCCATTTCTTTAAAAGGCCATTGCTTAGCAGTGAAAGAAGAGCTAGCATACAACTCGGTGTTTTAGCTTGGTACCCAGCCAGCTGTACTGAGTCCAGCCTTGTAAAATCCATCAATATATAAAATAAACAAAACAAAGACAGTCCAACATCTTTTATGATTCTGGGACGTTAGCCATGGAGGACTTCTTGCTTTTAAACACATATCGTAATTGCTGAGATGATGTTAAGGAAATTTTATCGACAACATGTGAAACCTGCCTTTGTCCTTCAATCAAAGATGACCATCCTTCCTCCTAATTCCCAAAGCACCTTATGGAGTCCATTTGTTCTCTACTTTCCACATATGTTATTTTTTATCTTATTATATTTCCCCTACTCACTTAAAAGCTTATTGAAGACTCAACCAAGGTGCACTAGAGAGTCTTAATTCATTGGGTCATATACACAATTTGTCATTTCTTTCTTCCCAGGTGCTGCTCTTGACCATATTCTGCTGAGTTCCTCTCTTGCAGCTCAATGGAACCACAGAATACATAACTTCATGATTACTTCCAGGGGTTAGAAAGACTCTGTACTTACTGCTTCTTTTTTATCTCTGATACTCATGCCCCCTCTGTCTCAACCACACACACAACTAAAGAAGGTGAATACAGAAATGGTTGTCCAAAGGAACACAACAGAGACAAGGATGCTACTGTTGTAGGATGGCTGCTTGTTTCCCAGCCACCCAGCAGCTCAGATCCAAAATAATCACACAGAAACTACATTATTTAAATCACTGCTTGGCCCATTAGCTCTAGCTTCTTACTGACTAACATTTATATCTTAATTTAACCCATTTCTAGTAATCTGTGTTAAGTCTGTGGCTTACCAGGTAAAGTTCCCGAGTCTATCCAGCGGGCTACACGGTTTCTCTCTGACTTCACTTCCTTTCTCCAGTATTCACTTTAGATTCCCCCAGCCACCTAGCTAAGTTCTGCCTTGCTATAGGTCCAAAGCAGTTTCTTTATTAATCAATGGTAATCACAGCATACAGAGGGGAGTCCCACATCATGCAATTGACACCATGCTAATGTTTCAGGAATTGAGAAAACCTGGATGGAAAGGCACTTGGCCTAATATTTCACTTCCTTCTTCTCCTCACTCCATAAAGACTCTTAGCTTCTCTACCACTGGAAAGAGAGAGAAGGGATGAGGAGCATGGAATGACCTGAGGTAGTCCCAACCATATACATGCAATGGAATTTCTCTTAGTGTTGGCTGCCTATAGACCACAGATATCCTCCCTTATAAGTGAGTGATGTAACTCTCCTAAGTGGCTTCCTTTATATCTTCTGTACAGGTTCCTTCAATGGAATAAAGTATTTGCTGAGCAAGCCTCAAGGTTGATTTCGGATCCCTAGAGCTCACATAAAATCCAGATACAGTAGCATATAAGCATGTAATCCCAGGAGATAAGGGGAGGAAACAGGAGAGTGGACACTTCTGCCTGATGTAAGCAGCAGTAAATGAGGGAGATTCCATCTCAAAGTGATGGAAGGTAAGGATCAACACAGAGGATTAATCTACACCCTTGTCATGACATACACATGCCTATATTTGTACACAGACAAATATATCACACGCATACGTCTAGGAAAGAAGAATAAAGAACTTGTTTTGTGAATAAACACAAAATGGACAGCTCCTGGGGAATGACAACTGTAGCTACCCTCTAACCATGCATATGTCCACGTGTGTATGTAAGTGTGCCTGTACAGATACATACAAGGAGGCAGGGAGAGAGGGGAGTTGTGAAATATTACTATAACTATGTAAGGATTGTTACATTTGTTTATGTTGTGGAACATTACTTTGAATTGGGTAAAGATGTGTTCCATTTGGTTATGCTGCACTTGTTTAACTATGTAAAGATGTGTTAAATTTGTTTCACCTTGCCTGCCTAAAGAACCTGATTAATCTAAAAAAAAAAACAGATAAACAGCCAATAGAGGGCAGTAGAAGGATAGGCAGGGCTGGTGGGCAAATAGGATAAGTAGAGGAGGAGTCTAGGATTGAGGAAGAGAGAATGAGAAAGAGGAGATGCCCGAGGCCAGCCAGCCAGTCAACCACCAGCCAGATATGGAGGAAGCAAGAAAAGTAGGACATATAAAATGAAAGAAAGGTAAAAATTAATAAGGTAAAATATAGATGATGAGAAACAAATTAAAGTAAGTATAAGAGCCTGTGTGAAGAACTAAGGTGAAGCACTCATAGCTCATAAGTCTCCATGTCATGATTTGGGGGCTGGTGGTCCAAGAAAGCCTGCTACATTGAATTTTTTTAATTAAGCAGAATGTATTCATGTCTCAAATTGTTGTCTAGAATTGCTATCTTCCATCATTGCTGCAATCACCTAGAACAACCAGGATGATCAGATAATAGCATTGTGCCCAGAAACGCAAGACAACCGGGTATTTATAGGCATTTTTACTTGTATATAGCATCTCTTCTTTGTCCTCTACCAGTCATACCACCTCTGTGCTTTCTCTACAAAGGGGTTCTCAACCACTCTATAACAATTCACCACAAGTTGCTCTATAAACTGCTACCTTCCCACCTTCCTTGGAGCACCAACTATTTATACCTTCATCTCCTGGAAAGCAACTTACAAGGCCACTAATAAAGTTGTCTTTTTGAGTTTGACTTGATATACACCAGTGAAGTACAGAGAGTCCCCTACGTCCAGCCAACCTGAATTTTCAAATCACATGCTGACACTATAAACTGCCTTTTATACACCCAAGAAATACTTTCTTGTGTGAGTTGAAAGATGAGCATTTTGAATTGTTTAATAGTAGCACTCTTCAAGTTTCTTTCGGGAAAATATTACCATCCTGTGCTGTAAAATAGTACTCAATGCATGCACATGAATATAGCATCACAAAGATCCTTACGCTGGGTTGGGATACGCACAGAATTACCTGAGACATCATGGCCTTCTCTCCACTTAATCAAGGTTATGTATATTTTGTAAATTGGATCCTGTGTTGATTACATGTGAAGACAGTTATACTGTCTAGATTTTCTTCAAAAACCAGTTTTGAAACATTTGTGCTTTTAAAATAAAAACAAAGTGGAATTAGACAAAATAGAAATCATCAGATAAATGGTAGGCAGCCAAGTATAAACATTTCAGTCACAATTAAGATGGGAGCATTTCACCACACCCGAAGCAGAACAATTTCATTTCGATTTGTTATTTAGTAAGCTTAGTATGGGTCAATCAGACACAGGATTAATTGTGAAGGAAAAACAGCTATAAGGTAAACAAGTACAAACTATTATTAATAATACATGGTCGAAGACTGTGACTTAAAGCAGAGATGTAATTATAAGGATCTGGTCATGTTTTGAGCTCTCTGGAATGTAGCCCTCATCATCCCATGAGTATCTATTATATATTTTACATATTTTAAATTAGCATATGATTGCCTGGGGGAGAATGTATGTACATAAACAAGAATGCAAATGCCCCAAACTGAAAGACTTTCCATTTACAATGGTCAGCTCAGAAAACATACATACAGGTGGCATCATACGGACTAAAAGGTTATAGTTAGGAATATATATGTATGTGCATAATATATATGCAGATATACTCCTGCAATAACAATTAATGAGAAAGGCACATGAATTTGAAGGAGAGAGAGGTAAGGCATATGGGAGAGTTTAGAAGCATGGAAGGAAAGGGAAAAATATTATGATTAATTTATGATCTCAAAAATAAAATGAAGAAAAAAGTAAGTAAAAGGGTAAAAAGGAAACAAACATCATGAACTAATGACTGCCCACAGATGTTGCATCTCAGATACGGCATTCTCGATATCCACAGTGTATAATACCCAAAGCCTTTATCTCAGATTCACTGAGCTGTTCTCTGTCTGTCTTATCTAGATCCAGTTTCATTCTGAATCTGCTTTATTTGTTTCTAATTCTAGCTCCAGCTTTCACTAGGGATTCTAATCATTTTGCTCACATTGTAACAAATGAAGATGCAATCTGTGCATTTGAAATAACACCTGATAGTGGCTCTAAAAGGAAAGTTGGCAAGGCTGAGAAGAAAAAGTGCCCAGATGGATACATCTCTTGGTTTCTAGGGAAATGGTTCCAGGACACCCTGCAGACATCACAACTTGAAGATCCAAATCCAATATATAGAATGGCTGAGTGCTCGTATAGAAATGATGTGCATTTTCCAATACTTTGTCATCTCTACCTCATTCTTAAAACCTTCCCCGTGTAAGTGATATAGAAATGGTTGGTTCAAATATAATAGTTGTTTAGGAAGCAATGAGGAGAGGAAAGTTTGTGCACGTTTAGTACGGATGCAGTCCTCCCTACCCTCCACCAGGATTTCCCAGCCCTGGTTGGTCGAAGCCAATGGCATAGAACCTAGACATACGGAGGGTTGGCCCACAGCTAAAGTGTGAGGTCTTAACTTCAAAGAATTTACATTCCCTTAAGGCTCACATCATACAGGCTGAAATAAATGGATAGAAATCACTCTGTTCAGAGGTGAGCTTTAGTCTTTTATTTACTGTGATAGTAAGCGAACTTGGAGATTGCAAGAGCACCAAGCAATGTTAAGTGCTAAGCATCTCTTCAGTTCCAGCCTATACTATCTTGTACAGTAGCCTAAATGGACTACAATGCTGTTGACTTTGATTGGTGATATCTCACTAAACCTTCAAGATCTCGTCTAATTGAAATCTCCATATCTCACACTAACCAAGACTGTAGAATTTACTACTGTCCAACAATAATGTGTTTAATGCTAACCATGAGGCCGACGTACCACAAGATGAGAATGGAAGAGTATCCAAAGGATTCTCTCTGGCCCAGTATCTTCATCGCATGCCTCATAATCTTTAATTAAAGAAAATGCTTTAAGTGTCATGACAAATATCATAGTCTGAACTTGCCTCCCTCCTGCCTGCTTCATTTCGGGTCCTTCAAAGGTCACAGAGTTTCTGACTGTGACAGCAGCAGCAGCAGCAGCATAAATACAGAGGGAGAAGCAGCATGTGCCTGAAGTCCCAGGACTCTGAGACGCTAGTGAAAAAGGTTTTAGAGTTGGAGGTATGGTAGGCTACACAGAAAGTTCCTGTCTGAGAGAAGACCCTGCAGTAGAAACAAAAATAAGGCAGGATCTCAATGTTAAGAAGTATATACAACAGAGATCCAACTTGCTGTGTCGGTGACAAAGATTTCATGAGCATTGAGCAAGCAAATAGAATTACTGCAGAAGACTGAGCTTCTTACAGCACGGCAAGAAAGAAAAATTCAGGAAGTCTTAGTGGGCAAATCTTTTAATAACTAGAGCCTTGAACCTGCTTTCCCAGAGTCTCCCTGTCTTGCTAGCTACTCTCATGCCTTGGTTTCCGAATCTTTTGGACATACAGCCTTTCTGTAAACATTTAGCAATTCAGCAAGGAAGTCCTTAGTTCCTACTGTGAGCAGTTTGCTATCCAAGGTGCTGCAGGGGAGATCATTAAAGATCATATGTGGATTTTCAGCTTAGCAGAGAGGCTCATTCATGTAATCTAGCAAAACCAAATTTTAAAAGAGAAGGGTTTTTTTTTTCTGGAAAAGGTTATGCTAGATCAAGTTTTGAATGCTTAGTGAGAAGTAAGTATACAAAGCTCTGCACTGTAGACCATTCAGGCTATTGTGCAAGATAAGGGAAGCTGGGGCTGGGGCAGGGTGTGTGGCTTAATGGTTAAAAGTGAGTGTTTACTGTTCTTGCAGAGAGCCCAAGTTTGGTTCATGGCACCAATGTCAGACAGCTCCTAACCACCTGTAATTCCAGCTCAAGTGGACCCGGGGCCCTATTCTGACCCCCTCAAGTTTTCACGGAATCACATAAAGAAAAATAAATGAATCTTCTAAAAGAGACTGTGGGAGCTAGAGAGATGGCTTGGTGATTAAGAGGGAGCTCTCAGCACTTTTGCAGAGGACCCAAATTTGGTTCCCGGCATTGACCTGGTAACTCACAACCCTCCCATAGCTCCAATTCTAAAGGATCTGATGCCTTTTTCTGACCTCTATGGGCACTATGTGCCCATGTGTATGTGGCAAATATATATTCATAGCACATATACATGCACACAGGCAAAATACTTGTATACATAAAATAGAATAAACAAATGCATTGTGAAAGGTACTGGAGATCTCTGCATCTGTTTCCATCAGTTACTGAATGAAACCTCTTTAATACTATTGGGCGAGGCACAACAGTCATATCAGAATATCATTAAGCATCATAACATTGCCATTTTTTTTCTCCAGTACTGTTTGGTCTTACTCTAGGTCTCTAGGCCATTCAGCCTCTGGGTCCTGGCGCTCCAGGCAGTGTCAGAGGTAGGTCTCAAGCTGGACCTGTCATTGGTTGACCACTTCCACAATTTCTGTTACCCCTACCCCCAGCACATCCCATAGGTAAGACAGACTGTAGTTCAGAGAGTATGTGGCTGCATTGGTGTCCCAATTCCTCTGTTACCTGATCTCAAGAGGTGACAAGTTCAGGTTACAGCTCCTTTTGCTAGGAGTATTAGCTCGGGTCATCCTTACAGATTTCTGGGAGTTTCCCTTGTACCAGGTTTCTACCTGACCCTGAAATGGTTCCCCTTTCCAGTCAGTTCTTTCAGTACTCTCCCATCACCCCACCCACACCTGGTCCCTCATATCCCAGTCAAACATTAGGCCAAGTTCTGGGAACCCTGCTGAAAAGAGGGAGGAAGGATTGTAGGAGCCAGAGGGGTCAAGGAAATCACAAAAAAAACCCACAAAATCAATTTATCTCATAGGGGTTCACAGAGACTGAACCTACAACCAAGGACCCAGCATGAGACTAACCTAGGCCCCTTGCATATATGTGACAGTTGTGTAGCTTGATCTTCTTGTGGGACTCCTAATACTGGAAGCAAACTCTGACTCTTTTGCTGGCTTTTTGGACCCTATTCGTCATACTGGGTTGCCTTGCCCAGCCTTAATAGAAGGCAAGGTGCTTAGTCTTATTACAACTTGATCTGCCATGTTTTGTCAATATGAAAGGGAAGCCTGTCTTCTTCTGAGTAGAATGGGGTATCAGTAGAGGGGTGAGGCAGATGGGGAGTAGGAGAGAGGCTCTGAGGAGAGGAGGGAGGGGAAACTGTAGTCAGGGTGTAAAATGGATAGATAAATAGACAGACAGACCAAAGGGCACTGTGGGCTGGGGGATTTAAGTGCCAGAAGTTGTCCCTCACCATTCTGGAAGCTGTGAGATCTAAGATCAAAGCACTGGCAAATTTGGCAACCTCTGAAGGCCAGCTTCCTGGAAGATTAGTGGCTGACTTCTCATCATGGAGGGAGGAACAGAGAATTCAGGGGTGTCATACAAGGGGGACTAACTCTATCCATGTGGATGATGTCTAATCCATCTTCCAAAGACCTCACTTCTAAATTATACTCAACAGGGATTTGGGATTCAAGGCAAAAATGGATAGGAGGGAGAGAAGACACAAGCATTTGGTTTATTGACGCTTCCTAGAAAGAGAACCTGTGATAAACAAACTGCAATAGCCAAGTACAAAATGGCCCAGAAATGAAATAAGAACTTGGGCTTTCAATAGCAGCAGAGTTTTAATCTGGGCTGTTACCCACAGGCTCCAGTGTTCAATGCTTACTCACCAACTCGTAGCACTCTTTAGGGAGATTTTGGCAGCAATGGGAAGTAGGACCTACTTTAGAAAGTAGCTCATTGGAAATGTTACTTTGAAGGTTAGATCTGCTCGTTGGGGTCTTACTCTCTCCTTCCTATCCATCATCAGAAAAAAAAATAGCCCTGTCCTCTACACATTATGCCACCAAAATGTGCTGCCAAGGACCATCACTGATATCTCTGAAACCATGAACTGAAAACTCAGCGATCTGACCACTAACTACATAGATACTGCAAAACTCAGATGCAAATCCCAGAGGGTCAAGCCAGTTCAAAGATCCTGGTAGCAGTCATGAAGTAGTGACAACATTCTTTGGTACGCAGAAATATGAGGCTGAGCTATAGGAATTGGCACATTGTCTTAGCACATTTACCTACCATACCCCCTTCTGCCTTCCTATCCCCACTTCTGTCGTGTTGTCCTTATTCTCAAGTACCCAGATATGCTAAGGGTACACACTCTCTGGATTCTAGATTTAAACTGCAATCTCTCACTTGGATGTCTTTAGTTAGTCAAGATCGGCTGCCAACATCCCTCACCCAGCCCCCAGGAGAATCTGTTACCTCTAGTTTTAACCACCCTAGAAACCTAGCAAATATGCATCTACCCACAACTTGTTAAATAATCAGGAGGATCCAAAACTTATTTCTACCAAATTGACCTTTGCTTTTCTTACGTCTCAACATCAGTTAAAACGATATACAAAGGTCACTGAGGTAACTCAGCAGGTAAAGGCTCTTGCCATGGAGCCTGACTACCTTAGTTTGATTCCTAGAGTTCCCGCAGTAGAAGGAGAGAAGAGACTCCCACAAGTTGTCCTGTGATCTCCAAAATGCTCACAGCCACACCCAGTAAAGAAATAAATTATAATAAATGGTAGTCACCATATGTACTGCTTGGGTCCATGCTGGTCATAATAACATATAAACAAACAAAAATCAAAAACTATACATCTCATGCATTGGACAATGCAAACTAAGGAAAGAAAGATTATTTAACATCACAATAATCTAGTTTATGAGGACAGATCAAAAGTATTTCCTAAGCTTCATATAGGAAATCACATCCTGGCCATGACTGGAGGAAAAATGAATATCTCAATCCTTGGGGCTGGAGAAATGTCTTAGGGATGAATTCCATGATTAAGAGCACCAGCTGTTCTTACAGAAGACCCAAGCTTGGGTCACAGTATCTATATTTTGACATACAACTGCCTATAACTCTAGTTCCAAGAAACTTAATAACCTCTTATAGATTCTGTAGTACTGCACAAATATGCTATGTGTACATATGTACAAACAAAAGTATTAAAATACTCATAAAATGAGTAAAATCTAAAAACAATTCAGATCCCTTTGCAAATGAGTAAGTCTCCAGCCTCCAATGTATGAGAACACTGAAGATTTTTTTTTGGTACTGTGGCATGCTCTTCATGATTGCTCGATGAGAATAGCCGTCATTTTGTTTACATGTGAGGATTCAGCAATAACAGGCTGAGTAACATGTCTAGTGCTACATCTTAGATTAGTCAAACCGAAGGCAAATATTTAAACCTGGACCTCTTGGACTCTGATCTAATATCCTGCTCCTATACAGAATGACATCCCAAATATCAGTTACTTTCGAATCTCTCCTTGTCCCTCCCTTCTGATCCCAGCTTTCTAAATGCTACCCATGTCCTATCCTAAATTCTCCACTATCTCTCATACTAGTGGGCACTTACAATGTTCAGTACACTGTTTTCAATGACTTAAAACACAGACACACTAACTTTTCAGGGCAGCCTAAGGAAGTGGGGTTGGTATTCAGCATGGCCACCCTGGTTGCTTTTAGAGTACCTCGATCCTGACTGGTCAAGGTCATGCCAGTCTGAAGTTAAACACTTGATATCATACATAGGATAGGACTCTGATCACAACTGAGAGATGACTAAATGAGCTAAGAGAGGTAAGGTGACACATTGGGGTTCACATTGCTGGGAAGCTGCGGTGAAAAGATCCAAACCCAGGTCACTGCAGGGATAAAGTCACACCCTGCTCCTGATCTCACACTCTTCTGAGGACTCTATCTACTGTGGAGGGATCTGGATTCAAGTAGACATGAAATAAAGCATAGAGACTCATGAATACCTAGGCCATGCATGCCTAGTTTTCCTCTCTGTAAAAGGGAATCATAATATCTAATTCAAATATTTATCATGGAGGGGTCTAAATCCAAACAGCTATGGTCATGGGAACAGCCAGCTGTAGCAGACACTAAATTATCAAATTGGGTTATATTATATTATATTATATCATATATCATATCATATTTTATTAATAATAGTACTTTGTTACTGGCATTGAACCAAAGCCCTGTCCAAAAGACTTTTGAGGCTATGCTAGCTACTCACTTCACAGTTCCTGAACTCTGCTTACATGCCACTGGTCCCAATACCCGCATAATTATAAGCACATTCTCATTCTTTGTGGTGGTGTCATGCTGGGCTCTACCTATAGAAAGTTTCTAGGAAGTGTCAAGCCTGACCTTCAAGGGTACCTTCCAAAAGAAGTCTTCTGCAGACCCTGTACCGGAAACCATCACCCAAAGTACCAGTGGATGTCACCTGTAAGTCTAATGGGCACTGTCTTCTTTTATAATTAGTTATTAACTTAATTTTTCAATTGTTCCTCTATTTCCCTTATGGTTTAGAATCCTTTGACTCCCTTATCTCCATGGTATCCAGCCAAATACACAAAAGAAAGGGAAAGGAAAAGAAGTGGTAAGGGGAGAAAAAGGGAAGTGAAAAGGAAATGGGAAGAGCTGGTCTGGAGTAGCTCAGTGGAAGCCATCAAGGAGGAGTGTCTGGTCAGAAGCCAGGCAGGGGCTTGGGATGGTCAGGGAAGTAAATAATCAATACTGGACATCACAAAACAAGAGGGACCTTTCAGGTCCTAGATTCCAGTGTGGTTGACATTAATAAAGCTGAGTTATGTCTCTGGGCTGAAGTAGAGTCAATCTAAAAAGGCTCTTCCAACCCTGCAGTCCATATGTCTTGAACCTGATTTCAGGCATCTGCTGCCTTCCTAGAACACAATACCACTCTGCTTCCATCACCCGCCTCCTTCACCAAAGGCAGGGCTGCTCCAGGGCCTGCCCCGCGAGGAAGCTCTAGTAGCTGCTCTCCTGCACATCCCGCTGGACTTGGCACTCTTTGCTGAGTGGATGCAGGAAGAAGTGAGTGAACACGTTGTCTAAAGAGTGGAGCAATCTGAGCAAACGTCCAAGCCCAGGCCAATTGGTGTAACTGTGACTTCAGTGGCTTCTAGAAACAAAGAAGTGTGCACAATTCGCCACATGTTCTAACTTGCCTGGGATGAGCCCAGTCTTCAATGGCTGTCCCAGCGTAACGACTGCAGCATCTCCTCTTAGTGCACACGAGCTCCTTCAGCTCAAGGCTCAACCTTGTGCTTTGTACACTCACTGTGCCTCAGGGAGCTCTTTTCATATGTGATCATTAATAAGCCACTCCACAAGGCTTGGATTGAAGACTAGCATCTCCATATTATAGATTAAAAACAAAAATAAAAAAAAAACAAAATAAACAAAAATAAAAACAAGACTCACAAGATTTATCTAAATGGCTAACACCCTCAGAGCCATTCTCCAGCAGAGACTGGATTTATATACAGGACCTACTTTTTCTATTATGCTGTGTGATTGGATAGTGAAAGCATTGGAGATGGGAAGGGTCCTAATTCTCCCGCATCTCTCTTGCTATAATTCTACTCCTTGTTTTCTTCATGGGTCTTCTTCCCTCTCCAGACCCCAGAACTGTCACATTTCCTTTTGATTGTGGTAGAATGAACATCTCTTCTCTTCTTTCCATCCTTGGCTCCTTCCATAGTCTAAGCCTGTAAGAGGGGACTGTGCTTGGTAACTCAAAATGAACCTCAAACTCCATGAGGTTCATACAGAGCAGGAGCGAACCTTTGTTTTCTTGACTAATTTGAACTCTTGAACACATGTCTTAGAAAGAAAGAAAGGAAGAAAGAAAGAAAGAAAGAAAGAAAGAAAGAAAGAAAGAAAGAAAGAAAGAAAGCTAGCTAGCTGGTATCAGGACCAGACTCTCTGATAGAAGAGGCTCAGCACCCCAGAAGCCCAGCATCTTTATTATATACAGTCCAACAGCGAGGCAAGGGAAGCGGGCTTGTCTTGTCTAGGTAGAAGCAGTCTTAGTAGAACAGTCTTCAGGCTGCAAATGTCAAGACAAAAGGGAAGCTCCAGGATATATTTTCTTCATACATTGTCAAAATTTACACTCAGACCTGAGGAAGGTCTCACCATCCCTCTGAGGCCCATCCAGAGGAGGCTTTGTCATCTGCTTAGGCATGCCTGACCCTGCCTATGTCAAACAATACACATTCACTCAGGACGTCACTGGTCCCCGGTGCATAGCAAACTCAGAGGCAGTATGCATACTTCAGCTTCTACTAGACACTGCTACAAAAAAGAATAGCACAGGTATATTGAATCAAGGTCAGCCACCTCCAACTATGCAACGTTAAGCTAATTATTTAAACCCTCACTGCCTCGGTTTCTTCATCTGTAGCATTACATGACACTGGTTATCACAAGAAAACTTGTTCTCACTGGTTGCTTATTGAGAGGGTCAGTAAACAATAGGGCTGGGGGGTCCTAAGATGTCTAAATGCAGACCCATCCCTCCATATGCTAGGTACTTTGAACAACTCTCCCGCTAACCCTCTAAGACTCTTGTGTATCCTCTTATCCTCTTGAGAGTCCCCACATGTCCCCTCTCTCTACCCATCACCCACCATTATGCTCCGGGTCCCTTCCCTTCCCTCTACCAATATCCTCCACTCTGACTCCAGATGGATTTCTTTTAAAGTGCAAATCTATTCATATCACTTGTCTACTTAAAATTCTCCAATCATTTCCTCTTGCCCCCAGAATCAGGTTGGAGCTCCTTGGAGAGAATTTTACATTCCAGACCCCATCTTACCCTCACCCCACCCTTCCCAACTCTCCAGCCACAAAGAACTTCACTTGGTTCCATGATGAGGGCACACTTCTCTCCTCGGAGCTCCTGTAAAGCTTTATACTCTGCCTGTTCTCCTCCCTCCACACTCACCCACTCTGCATCTCTCTTCAGATAGTGTGTGTGTCTGTGTGTGAGGGTGTGTGCACGCACGCATGCACGCTTGCCTTGTGCAGAGGCCAGAGAGGGAGAGGAAATGTCCTGCTATATCGATCACTCTGCATTATCCCCTTTAGACAGGGTCTCTCACTGAACCTAAAGCGCACTGTTTGCCAGAAAATCCCAGTGAGTTCCTGCAAGATGCCTCCTATAAAGCCCAGCACTGCAGTTATAGGACTGTGTGCTCCTGCTCAGCTTCTTTACATGGGTGCTGGGGTCTGAACTCAGATTTGCAGCAAGCATTACTGCTGGAGTAGCTATCTCCCCAGTCCCTCGTCAACTCTTTCTCATTCCTCTGTTTTGTTTTGTTTTTTCATTGTTTGGTTTTGTTGTTGTTGCTTGAGACAGGATATCTCTATATGGCCTTGGCTGTCCTAGAACTCACAATGTAGACCAGGCTAACCTTGAACTCATAGAGATTTACCTGCCTCTGCCTTCTGAGTGCTGGGATTAAAGGCCTAGTTCACCAACCCCCACTTATTTCTCATTTAATTTTTTTGAATATCTCTTTATAAATTAAGTTGTTGCTTGTTCTTTGTGCCAGCTTAGTTTCCTCAATCTCTGGTGTCAAGGTCCCTAATGCTTTTCCTTCTGGGTATCGGTCTACTCATAATATCTGGCCAGGGCTCTTTTCACTACCATAGGAGAGTACAAATCACATGTGGCCATCATTCCACCATAACCCCGTAAATATTTTATTCATTCATTCATTCATTCATTCAGTTAATTTGTTCATTCATTCATTTTCTCATTTGATTATACATCAATCTTTTTCTTTTTAATATTTTTATTGATTTTACGGAGCTATACATTTTTCTCTGCTCCCCCCTCCCTGCCTCTCCCTTCCCTTCAACCCTCTCCCATGGTCCCCATGCTCCCAGTTTACTCAGGAGATCTTGTCTTTTTCTACTTCCCATGTAGATTAGATCTATGTATGTCTCTCTTAGGGTCCTCATTGTTGTCTAGGTTCTCAGGGATTGTGACTTTCTTTGCTTTATATCTAAAAACCACTCATGATATGATAGTTGTTTTTCTGAGTCTAGGTTACCTCACTCAAAATGATGTTTTCTAGATCCATCCATTTGCCTGCAAATTTCAAGATGACTTTTTTTTTCTACTGTGTAGTACTCCATTGTGTAAATGTACCATATTTTCCTTATCCATTCTTCAGTCAGGGGCATCCCACACCCCACCACTACCCACCAAACCCCAGAGACCCCAGAAAAGCCTCCCCATAACCATAACCATTTTCTACTGTATCTACAACCACCAGGACCTTGGCCCTGACTGCACCTGGAGAGTCCTAGAGACCCTGGAGCAGCCTCCCGTCACCTACAACCATCCCCACCATATCTGTGACTACCAAAGCCTGACCATACATGGAGTGGTGAGTGTCTGGGTTCCTAGCTGGAAGGCCCCACTCTCTAGGCCACAGCCCCTGGAGACACATCCTGTGTCCCACCCCCACCCACCAAAGTCCCAGAGACGCCAGAAGAACCTCTCTATAACCACAACCATCCCCCCATTGCATCTGCGACCCATCTGAGCCTTGGCCAAGACTGTACTTGGGGAGATGAGTATCTGGATTCCCCACTGGAGGGCCCTGCTCTCTAGGCCCTAGCCCCAAGGCACATCCTGCACTCCACCCCCACCACCAAAGTCCCAGAGACCTGGGAGCAGCTTCCCAACACCCCAACCATTCCCCACCACATCTGGGACCACCAGAATCTTGGCCCCACCCATACCCAGAGGAGCCCCCAGAGCCACATCTAGAGGAAGAGCCATCACCTAGGCCACAGGCCTCACCTGTACCAATTGGAGGAAGAGAAAACCCCTGAAGCACAGGCTCCACCTGCACCCATCAGAGATGGGTAGATGGCAGTATAAGAATATGCGCAACAACATAAAGTGCAATATGGCATCACTAGAAACTAGTAGTCCTACATCAGCAAAACCTAAACATCCTATTGCAGATGAAGCCAAAGAAAGCTACTGTAAAAAATAACTTTATGGAAATAATAGAGGCCCTCAAAGAGAAAATGAAAATTTCCCTTAAACAAGTGGATAAAAAGACAAACAAAAATTGGAAGAAACCAACAAATCCCACCAAAAAAAGAAAAAAAAAACAAAAAGAAAGAAAA
>NW_026067949.1:5810324-5813532 GCF_014885135.2 Alexandromys fortis
AGAAGAAGAAGAAGAAGAAGAAGAAGAAGAAGAAGAAGAAGAAGAACTCCAGCTCAAAGGCACAAAAAAATATATTCAACAAAATCATAGAAGAAAACTTTCCCAACCTAAAGAAGGGCATGCCTATGATGGTACAAAAAGCTTACAGAGCATCAAATATATTAGGGGGGAAAGTCCCCTTGGCATATAATCAAAATATTAAACATAAAGAATCTTAAGCGCTTCAAAGGAAAAAGGCCAAGTAACACATAATGACACACCTATAAGAATACATGTGACCTAGAATATATAACCAGTGTAATGGAGTTAACAGAAATGTACAACAGGAGGATTTATAACTTGGGGGGGAGGGGTCAAATGAAGACAATTACTTACAGTATATAAAAACACATTTCTCTTAGGGAAGGACATGAAAGCATGTGAGCCTGATTCCATGGCCTCTGAATCTGTAAATTAATATATCACCACAGACATCTAACCAGCAGGAATGCCTTACCTTCCTGTTTTTAATTCTTAGATCACTCCATTATGTACTACTAAGTTTTTTATGAGATTTGTGCATATGTAAATACTGTATCATAAAAAAAGATCGAGTAAATTGTGGATGTGATGGTTTCAGAAATGTGCACTCGCCAAGAAGAAAACAGTGGTGTGACTTAAAATATCTTTTTGACAAGGGAGTATGGTGGTCTTCTGTTCTTTGGGCTATGCATCTGAAATTTTTGATGTTTTCAGAACACATATACATAATGCGTGCATACCACTTTTGCTCTTTGTTTGTAAATTAACTTTTATAAATTCTACCTTTTATACGGAAACAGAACCAAGTTTCTAAGGCTACTTTTGTGGTCTCTCCTGTACCTCTTGAGCCTTGTACTTTGACCTCTGCAGCAATTAAACATCATTTCTACACATACAAAGTCATTTTTTAAGAAAAAGAATGCACAGAGTTGTTAGATTTTTAGGTGCTGCATTTAAAAGATACAGTTACTCTAGTTTAATTAAAAATCTTACAAAGTAAACCTTCTGTAAAATACATGAAATAATGCTATAGCCTAAAGTATATTGTTTTTACTAATAGACAGTTTATTATGACACATCAGTACAATTTCTGTATAGATAAATACACTGCTACATTCCGTTAATAATCATTGGTGTGAAAGAATTTCTTTTGTGGTAACTTAAAAAATCACAAATTTTTACATCTGCAAGAATAATTTTTTTAATATAATTTTTTTATTGAAAAAAAAAAAGATTTCCGCCTCCTCCCCGCCTCCCATTTCCCTCCCCGTCTCCCTTTTCCCCCCTCCTCCCTCTCCTCTCCCCCTCCCCCCACTCCTCTCCCCCTCCCCCCACTCCTCTCCCCCTCCCTCTCCTATCCAAAGAGCAGTCATGGTTCCCTGCCCTGTGGAAAGTCCAAGGTCCTCCCCCCTCCGTCCATGTCTAGGAAGGTGGACATCCAAACTGGCTAGGCTCCCCCAAAGCCAGAACATGAAGTAGGATCAAAACCCAGTGGCATTGTCCTTGGCTTCTCAGCAGCCCTCATTGTCCGCCATATTCAGAGAGTCCGGTTTTATCCCATGGTTTTTCAGTCGTAGTCCAGCTGGCCTTGGTGAGCTCACAATAGATCAGCCCCACTGTCTCCGTGGGTGGGTGCACCCCTCGTGGTCCTGACTTCTTTGCTCATATTTTCCCTCCTTCTGCTCCTCCTTGGGACATTGGGAGCTCAGTCCAGTGCTACAGAGTGGGTCTCTGTCTCTATCTCCATCCATCTCCAGATGAAGGTTCTATGGTGATATGCAAGATATTAATCAGTATGGCTATAGGATAGGGTCATTTCAGGTTCTCTGTCCTCAGCTGCCCCAGGAACTAACTGGGGACATCGCCCTGGGCACCTGGGAGCACCAAATCTCTTGCCAACCCTAAGATGGCTCCCTTAATTAAGATGTGTGCTTCCCTGCTCCCCTATCCGACCTTCCTTTATCCCAAACATCCCGTTTCCCAAGTTCCCCCCAACCTCCCCTTCTCACTTTTCTCTCCCCATCTCCCCTTACCTCCCTCCCCCCTCCCCCAAGATCCCATTTTTTGCCCGGCAAAATTTTTTAAATGCAAAAAATAAAAGAGAAAAATTATACCTAACATCTGAATGGAAACTCTGAAAGCCAGAAGGTCCTAGATAAATGTTCTACAGACACGAAGAGACCACAAAGCCAGCTGAGACTTCTATCACCAGCAGAGCTTTTGATCACCACAGATAGAGAAAAAAAAGCAGATTTAAACTCTGCCTATCCACAAATCAAGTCCTACAGAAAGTGCTAGAAGTAAAACTCCAACCCAAGGAAATTAGCTACATCCACAAAACCATAAGCAATAGATAATCCCACACTAACTAAACCCAAAAAAGAGAAACACATAAACAAAATAACAATACCAACAACAGAACCAAAAATAACAGGAACTAACAATCACTGGTAATTATATTTATTAATATCAAAGGTCTCAATTCACCTATAAAAAGACACAAACTAACAAAATGAATATGAAACTAAGATCCATGTTTCTGTTGCATGAAAGAAACACACCTCAACTTCAAAGACAGACATTACCTCAGGGTAAAGAGTTGGGAAAAGGTTTTTCAATAAAATGAACCTAAGACATAAGCTGGTGTAGCTACACTAATATCTAACAAAATAGACTTCAAACTAAAATTAATCAAAAGAGATGAAGAAGGACATTTCATATCCTTCACAGAAAAAAAAATCCATCAAGCTGAAGTCTCAATTCTGAACATCTATGCCCCAATACAAGGGCACCCACATTTGTAAAGGAAACATTACTGAAGCTTAAATCACACATCAAACTCCATACATGGGAAACTTCTCATCACTAGACAGAACTTCCAGACAGAAACTTAACAGAAAAATAAAGGAACTAACAGATTTTATGACTCAACTGGGTTTAACAGACATCTATAGAACATTCCACCCAAACACATAAGAATATACCTTCTTCTCAGCACCTCATGGAATCGTCTCTAAAATTGACCACATACTCAGTAACACAGCAAATCTCAACAAATACAAAAAAAAATAAAAAAATAAAAAAAATAAAATAAATAAAATAAAAAACTGGAATAACCCCTTGTATCTTATTGGATCGCCATGACTCTTTTTTATTTTTTTTTATTAAAGCTTTCTGTCTCTTCCCC
>NW_026067949.1:5820416-5826003 GCF_014885135.2 Alexandromys fortis
CCCCCCCCAAAAAAATGCCCAGGGCCCAATGGTTTTGGTGAAGAATTCTAACAGAGTTTCAAAGAGCTAATACCAATACCCCTCAAATTTCTACACAAACTAGAAAGAGAGAGAACATTGCCAAACTCTTTTTATGGGGCTACAATTACCCTGATAGCCAAACACACAAAGACTCAACTAAGAAAGAGAATTAGAGACCAATCTCCCTCATGAACATTGATGAAAAAATACTCAATAAAATACAGCAAACCAAATTCAAGAACATATCTAAAAAATCATCTCCAATGATCAAATAGGCTTCATCCCAGAGATGGAGAGATGGTTCAACATATAAAATCTGTCAAAGTAATCTATAATATAAACAAACTGAAAGAAAAAGTTCACATTGATCATCTCATTAGATGATGAAAAAGCCTTTGATAAAATCTAATACCCCTACATGCTAATGGTCTTGAAGAGATCAGGGATACAAGGAACATATCTAAACATAATAAAAGCAATATACAGCAAGCCAACAACCAACATCAAATTAAATGGAGAAAAACTCAAAATGATCCAATAAAACCAGGAACAAGACAAGACTGTCCACTCTCTCCATATCTATTCAATATAGCACTTGAAATTCTACCTAGAGCAATAAGACAACAAAAAGATATCAATGGGATACAAATTGAATAAAAAGCTATTTCACTATTTGCAGTTGATATAATAGTATACATACAGCTGATAAACACCTTCAGTATAGTGGCAAGATACAAGATTAACTAAAAAAATAATCTGTAACCCTCCTCTATACAGATGATAAATGGGCTGAGAAAGAAATAAGAGAAACAATAGCCACAAACAATATAAAATATCATGGGGTAACTAACCAAACAAGTGAAAGACCTGAAATGATAAGAACTTTAATTCTTTTTTTTTACTATAATTTTTTTTATTGAGAATAAGAAAAAAAAAGTTTCTGCCTCCCCCAGCCTCCCATTTCCCTCCCCCTCCTCACCCTCCCCCCTCTCTTCTCCCCCTCCCCCCACTCCTCTCCCCCTCCCTCTCCTATCCAAAGAGCAGTCATGGTTCCCTGCCCTGTGGAAAGTCCAAGGTCCTCCCCCCTCCGTCCATGTCTAGGAAGGTGAACATCCAAACTGGCTAGGCTCCCATCAAGCCAGAACATGAAGTAGGATCAAAACCCCTTGCCATTGACCTTGGCTTCTCATCAGTCCTCATTGTTCGCCATGATCAGAGAGTCCGGTTTTATCCCATGCTATTACAGTCACAGTCCAGCTGGCTTTGGTGAGCTCCCAATAGATCAGCCCCACTGTCTCAGTGGGTGGGTGCACCCCCGTGGTCCTGACATCCTTGCTCGTAGAACTTTAATTCTTTGAAGGAAGAAATTGAAGAAGATATCAAGAAATGCAAAGATCTCCCATGCTCTTGGGTAGGTAGGATTATAAGAGTAAACATGGCAATCTCACCAAAAGTAATGTACAAATTCAATGCAATCACCATGAAATTTTTTTATAGACCTTGAAATAAAAACACTCAACTTCATATGGAAAAACAAAAAACCCAGGATAGTCAAAACAACCCCATACAATAAAAAAACTTCTAGAGGCATCACAAACACTGACTTCAAACTCTACTATAGAGCTACAGTAATAAAAACAGCCTAGTCTTGGCATAAAAACAGACAGAAGGACCAATAGAATCAAATCAAAAACCTGGATATCAATCCACACACCTACAAACACCTGATTTTTGACAAAGAAACTAAAAATAAAATAAAGAAAGAAAGCATATTTAAGAAAGAGATCCATATCTATTGAAATGCACAAAACTCAAGTACTAATGGATCAAGACTTCAGTATAAATCCAGCCACACTGAACGTCACAGAAGAGAGAGAAGTAGCCTTGAATGCATTGCCACAGAAGACTACTTCCTGAGTATAACACCAGTAGCACAGACACTGAGAGTAACAATTAATAAATGGGACCTCAAGCTCATGATGGGAAAACCCACAGAAACAGCTAACCCAAGCTAGTGGAAGCTCACTGACTCTAGACAGACAGCTGGGTAACCTGCATCGGATTGAATTAGGCATTCTGAATGTGGGTGACAGTTGTGGGTCTTGGGAAGTTTGTGGGACTACTGGCCATAAAACCAGTATCTTTCCCTAGTGCATGAAATGACTTTTTGGAGCCATTCCCTATGGAGGGATACCTAGCTCATCCTACATACAAGGTGGAGAGCCTTGGTCCTGCCTCAAGTGATGTGCCAGACTTTGTTGACTCCCCATGGGAGGCCTCACCCTCCCTGAGGAATGGATGGGGGAAATGTGGGGGAATTAGGAGGGGAGGAAGAGGGAACTGGGATTGATATGTAAAATAAAAAGATTGTTTTAAAAATAAACTAAAGGAAAAAAGGGGGAGACATTTCTGCTCAATGATCTTTCTGATACCTCTGTTTATATTTGTAAAGGAGAATTTTGTAGTTTGTAACTCATGAGAGAAAGTCCCATACTTTCCATGTGCGCAAGCCCCAGCAGGGTTGATCCTTGAAGTGCAAAATGTTAGGCGTCTCTTGGGTTCTTTGCTCTGAAACCTTGGCAAGAACCCTTTCCTTTTCTTCTCTAATCTAGAGACATAAAGCCCCTTAAGTTCTCTTACACTCTTTACCACCTGTTGGACAAGACAGACCAAAAATGACTGGCAACATAGATTTCATTTAAAACACTGGGGGAACGGCAGAAGTTTTTAAAAAAGTTTATTCCATTATTTACTTGGGGGAAGTGCATTGCCCCATTGCCCGTATGTGACCAGAGAAAAATGTGTGATAGTCTTCTCTCTCCTTCCAACATGTGGATCTCAGGGACCGACCACAGGTTGTCAGACTTGGAAGAAGGTGCCTTTGCCTGCTGAGCCATCTCTTAATCCCAGGGCAGACTTTGAGAAGGTAAGCGACAGGATGAAAAATAACAAATAGGTTTGTGGGAGAAGGCACAAACAGAGAGATGATAGAATGGGAAACCAAGACTAAACCTTCCCACCTAATGTTGGACTAAATAAGCCATTTGAATTTCTGTCACTCTGTGGCTTCTGGATAATCTGATTGAGCATTTGCTTCCAATGGCAGACTGCTTCACATTCAGTTGTCTCCTTGGCAGACAGCTGTAATTACTGTTTGGGTTAAGGCCACACCACAGCCGCTGGCATCCATATTTCCAAAGAGTCTGGAATATTCGGGTGGAAGCTCCATCCCAAGTCCCCTTCCCTGGGCATTGCCTCAGTCCAGACTCCACCTCTGAGAAAGCCCACCAAACAATGACCCTTCCTCAGAGATGCTCAAGACCACGGGGTATTTAAACTATACTCCAGAAAACATGTGGTTTTCCAGTCTTTCTTCACCATTTCCCCTCTGGGGGGCTGGAAGGCCACCCGGGAGCATTGGTATCCATTAAACCTGGGCTTTTTCTAATTTGGTTTGATTTGGTCTTATTTAGATTCTTGCTTGGAGAAGAGGTTTATCAGGGTGCAGAAACTTTTCAGTTACCAACCAGAATCCATTTCTTCCTCTGTCCTTCAGAACAGTACTGAAGTTTGGTAAAGCCAGGCTGTGCCTGGGCTTCCCAGGTTCCCTTCTGTGGGCTAAATAAGTACACAATTAACTTTATACCAAAAAGATGGAACCAGTAAGAACATGTGATGTGTCTGCTTCATTTCCAAGCCACTTGTCCTAGAGGTGCTGTAGCTTAAGTGAGCTTCCCACAGAAGGATCACAGAGATGAGGACAAACCCTCAAGCAATGACAAAGGATGCAAGAAATCACCCAGGACATCAGCATTAACTGCCTGCCTCACATACAGTACAAGAGACTCAAATTATTCTTTTTAAAGTTATTTTTGTTGTAGCAGATTAACCTGTACCCAAATTAACAGAAAGACTTATTTTCCACGTCAGAATGCACAGAGCTGAGTTTTCTGTGGTTGGACCCGGAATACAACAAAGAACTTTCCAAATGAATGTTGTCTCTTTCTTAGCAACCTACAGCAATTTTAACAGTGTTCCCTTGGGACTTATTAGTCAAGCAAAGCAATGCACATAAAATATCATGTGCATTGAATTTAGATGAGTTTTGAAGTGTCTTTAAAAATACAGTCAACTCCCCATAGGGTTTTCCTTTCAGTCACCTGTCGTTAACTACAGCCTGACAATATTAAATAGGAAGTTCTAAGAACAAAACAATTCTTAAGCTTAAATACCACCACCTTCTTGGTAGTATGATCAATTATTGTACCAACCCATTCTGTCCTAACCAAGTCATGCATTATTCTTTCATCCAGAGTACCCACATCGCATTTGCTACCTGCCTGTGAGCCACAGAAGTCATCTTGGTTATCAGATCGGCTGAGGAAGTAGCATTAGCTTTGTACTCAAATAGCCCCATTTTACTTAATCATGGCCACAAAGCTCAAGAGTAGTGACACGGGAAATTAAGTTATGTGGAAGAGAAGTTGTAATGTGATTCCTTTGAATACAGAGGTGAAAATTCAACTAAAATATGTAAGAAAAAATGGACTATAGTCATATAACTTTTAGTTGAGTACATTATTATAATGGCCCAGTTTTATTGCTAGTCATCCATATTCGTATTTTACTCTATTTAATTGATAAACTAAATCTTATACAATCTTGTATGTATATACAAGGAAACACAAAATAAACAGGGTTCAGTCCCACCTGTGGTTTCAAGCATCTCCTGGGAATCCCGGAAATTACCCTTTGCTGACCAGGAGAGAGTCGACTGGACACACAGGCCTTCCATTTATTTCCCTCTATAGACTGAGGAACTAGGCTTCAACTTTTGCCTCCAATTCTGTCCCCACCAAAAGATAGTCACTGTCTCTTCTTTGGCTCTGATCCCCAATCTTAAGCATCCCATGTCATTATAGTGCCCCTTCTGCCTACCCAAAACAGTACATGACCCACTTCTCTCCTCAGTCACCTTGGAAGGGACACCATTGCTTTGTATCATTTTCACTCGTTGAGTACACACAGGTACTTAGAGTAGAAAGCTGAATGAGATAGAATGCTAGGCCTGAGTCTAAGGGAGGAAGAGTATCTTTTTACACTGACAAGGGCATGTGGCTCCAGAACTTGTTTTATTTTGTTCTGGGATTGTGGTTCTTGATGCTTTGATTATTATGGTTTTCGTTGACTTCTATTTATTTTTATACCCCTGATTGCTGGAACTCACGATGTAGAGCAGGCTGAACTTCTCTTTTCCTATCAGTCGATCCTTTCCTCACAGACACATCCCTTGATAATCAAGATTAACCATCACACTCCCTAAAGATGAAACTAGATGAAAGACCACCAAAGAGCCTTGCCCCATGTGCACAGACCATGCAAAACCACGGGTGGCACTCCTGATTCAGGGGCTTATGCTTAGAGTATGCAGTAGAGAAAGGATCTCATCATTTGTTCCTCTCCCCTTAGCCTTATTAACATTGTAAAAGGAAAAGATTTTCTTTTTTTTATCCTTTTTTTATTTTATTGAGAATAAGAAAAAAAAAGTTTCCGCCTCCTCCCAGCC
>NW_026067949.1:5832330-5833853 GCF_014885135.2 Alexandromys fortis
TCCTAGAGCCCGAACAGGCTGGGCTGGGAGATGTTATGTGGTCAGAGAGGGAAGGGAGTCAGACGGAGCGAGGGGGGGGGGAGGAGGGGGTTGTGGATGCAAGCTGGGTGGGATAGAAAGAGAGAGGAAGTATCGGGCAGAGTAGCCCCTGAGGATGACCAGGAAGTGTAGGAGGGGTGTCTGAGTTCCCTGTCCCGGGCTGCTGCCGTGGTCAGAAACTCACCCCAGTGATGTCTCTCCTGGTGCCTGGACCGGGTCTCCTTGCTGCTTGCCGCTTGCCGTATCTCGTAAACAAAGGACCTACCTAGCTCGCTGCAGGCAGGCTAGTGGAAAAGATTTTCTTACAAAATTATTTCCATATTAAAAAGGAAAGTTTAAAAGTTTAAGTTCAGACAAAACAAAACACCCAAGAAATCACATCATACCTATAACTTCAACTAAACTGTAATTGAAAAGCTACTTTGGCGGTGGACTCTGGACTCTTCACATACCCCGTGGCCTGGCTGCACTTATTGGCTCTCATAAGAAATCTGATGGTTGCTTTTCCTCATGACCTCCCATTTGCCTCGGCTGGGCTAGTTCCTTATTTTTTCTCAGCTCCTCCATCCCTTGCATCTTGCTTCTCCATGTTTACATGTGTGCTACCTGAGGCAGATTAAATGTCAGTTCTGTACTGGGTGGTTTCCTTCAGGGAGCTCCTGCTAATGAGAGTATTGATCCAGTGAGAAATCTTAGCTGGATAGGATGGGCTTCTCTGAAGCTCCCAGGCAGACTCTTACAGTGGGAAACTCTGCTAATTACCCAAGTAATTACTGTCAATGTCTTTTGTGTTCTCTTCCTGCCAAACCAGTGGGAAGTGAGAATGCAGAGCTGGGACAGGAAGCATGGCTTAATTCATTCAGAAATTGCCTTGGCTTCTTCTCCTCTTGGAATCCTTTGAATAAGAAAGTTCTCCCTAAAACATGGCTGTTCTCACCAATGGATGAAGCTCTTTCTTCTCCCTCCAAGATCTGTGCTTGCCATAGCACAAGTATTTGGGGTGAGACTACCTCCCCACCCCTGCCGAGTCTCCTGTTCCTTTTTCCATGGAACAGGAACCTTAGAGGACATGAACTTTTCATACTTATTCCTAAAAGCTCAAATTTTGTCATTATGTGAATATTGGCTATTTATAATTAACTTTGTTCTCTCTGTAGCCTCAGGCTAAGGCTGTATCTTGAGCTACAATTTACAGGCAAGGAGAGGAGTGCACCTTTGGAGAATAAGTTGGAGTGGTGGGGTTTTTTTTTTTCTGCTTGTGTTCTACTTTAAATCCCAACTTCCGTTCACCAAACTGCTTATGTAAATAAATAAATAAATAAATAAATAAATAAGCAGTTAAATAGATAACAAGGCTCCTTTGGCCATGCTCCTTTTCATAACCACTTGTTTTTTTCAATTACAGTTTAGTTGAATTTATAGGTATGATGTGGTTTCTTGGGATTTTTGTTTTGTCTGAACTTAAACTTTTTTTTTTTTTTTTG